>NW_027665856.1:0-92775 GCF_963924005.1 Protomyctophum bolini
ACTTCCCACATTGCTCAAAGTGGCTAGCTTTCATCCCAACACAGTTTATAGGGCCATACGGTACATAGTTTTCAAGTTACAGACTAAGCTAAGCAAAAGTGAACCAGGCCTTTTTCCTGTGAAAACGGCACTTTGGACTGTGAAAGTGACATTTGGCCCTGTTGTCCCAAACTGCCCCAGCACTTCCCACATTGCTCAAAGTGGCTAGCTTTCATCCCAACACAGTTTATAGGCCATACGGTACATAGTTTTCAAGTTACAGACTAAGCTAAGCAAAAGTGAACCAGGCTTTTTACTGTGAAAATGGCACTTTGGGACTGTGAAAGTGACATTTTGGCCCTGTTGTCCCAAACTGCCCCAGCACTTCCCACATTGCTCAAAGTGGCTAGCTTTCATCCCAACACAGTTTATAGGGCCATACGGTACATAGTTTTGAAGTTACAGACTAAGCTAAGCAAAAGTGAACCAGGCCTTTTTACTGTGAAAATGGCACTTTAGGGACTGTGAAAGTGACATTTTGGCCCTGTTGTCCAAACTGCCCCAGCACTTCCACATTGCTCAAAGTGGCTAGCTTTCATCCAACACAGTTTATAGGGCCATACGGTACATAGTTTTCAAGTTACAGACTAAGCTAAGCAAAAGTGAACCAGGCCTTTTTACTGTGAAACATGGCACTTTGGGACTGTGAAAGTGACATTTTGGCCCTGTTGTCCCAAACTGCCCCAGCACTTCCCACATTGCTCAAAGTGGCTAGCTTTCATCCCAACACAGTTTATAGGGCCATACGGTACATAGTTTTCAGTTACAGACTAAGCTAAGCAAAATGAATCTTTTTTTTTTTACTGTGAAAATGGCACTTTGGGACTGTGAAAGGGTTAGGGTTAGGGTTAGGGTTTTGGCCCTGTTGTCCAACTGCCCCAGCACTTCCCACATTGCTCAAAGTGGCTAGCTTTCATCCAACACAGTTTATAGGGCCATACCGGTACATAGTTTTCAAGTTACAGACTAAGCTAAGCAAAAGTGAACCAGGCCTTTTTACTGTGAAAATGGCACTTTGGGACTGTGAAAGTGACATTTTGGCCCTGTTGTCCCCAAACTGCCCCAGCACTTCCCACATTGCTCAAAGTGGCTAGCTTTCATCCCAACACAGTTTATAGGGCCATACGGTACATAGTTTTCAAGTTACAGACTAAGCTAAGCAAAATGAATCTTTTTTTTTTTACTGTGAAAATGGCACTTTGGGACTGTGAAAGGGGTTAGGGTTACGGTTTTTGGCCCTGTTGTCCCAAAGTGGCTAGCTTTCATCCCAACACAGTTTTTAGGGCCATACGGTACATAGTTTTCAAGTTACAGACTAAGCTAAGCAAAAGTGAACCAGGCCTTTTTACTGTGAAAATGGCACTTTGGGACTGTGAAAGTGACATTTTGGCCCTGTTGTCCCAAACTGCCCCAGCACTTCCCACATTGCTCAAAGTGGCTAGCTTTCATCCCAACACAGTTTATAGGGCCATACGGTACATAGTTTTCAAGTTACAGACTAAGCTAAGCAAAAGTGAACCAGGCCTTTTTACTGTGAAAATGGCACTTTGGGACTGTGAAAGTGACATTTTGGCCCTGTTGTCCCAAACTGCCCCAGCACTTCCCACATTGCTCAAAGTGGCTAGCTTTCATCCCAACACAGTTTATAGGGCCATACGGTACATAGTTTTCAAGTTACAGACTAAGCTAAGCAAAAGTGAACCAGGCCTTTTTCCTGTGAAAACGGCACTTTGGGACTGTGAAAGTGACATTTTGGCCCTGTTGTCCCAAACTGCCCCAGCACTTCCCACATTGCTCAAAGTGGCTAGATTTCATCCCAACACAGTTTATAGGGCCATACGGTACATAGTTTTCAAGTTACAGACTAAGCTAAGCAAAATTAATCTTTTTTTTTTTACTGTGAAAATGGCACTTTGGGACTGTGAAAGGGTTAGGGTTAGGGTTTTGGCCCTGTTGTCCCAAACTGCCCCAGCACTTCCCACATTGCTCAAAGTGGCTAGCTTTCATCCCAACACAGTTTTTAGGGCCATACGGTACATAGTTTTCAATTTACAGACTAAGCTAAGCAAAAGTGAACCAGGCCTTTTTACTGTGAAAATGGCACTTTGGGACTGTGAAAGTGACATTTTGGCCCTGTTGTCCCAAACTGCCCCAGCACTTCCCACATTGCTCAAAGTGGCTAGCTTTCATCCCAACACAGTTTATAGGGCCATACGGTACATAGTTTTCAAGTTACAGACTAAGCTAAGCAAAAGTGAACCAGGCCTTTTTACTGTGAAAATGGCACTTTGGGACTGTGAAAGTGACATTTTGGCCCTGTTGTCCCAAACTGCCCCAGCACTTCCCACATTGCTCAAAGTGGCTAGCTTTCATCCCAACACAGTTTATAGGGCCATACGGTACATAGTTTTCAAGTTACAGACTAAGCTAAGCAAAATGAATCTTTTTTTTTTTACTGTGAAAATGGCACTTTGGGACTGTGAAAGGGTTGGGGTTAGGGTTAGGGTTTTGGCCCTGTTGTCCCAAACTGCCCCAGCACTTCCCACATTGCTCAAAGTGGCTAGCTTTCATCCCAACACAGTTTATAGGGCCATACGGTACATAGTTTTCAAGTTACAGACTAAGCTAAGCAAAATGAATCTTTTTTTTTTTACTGTGAAAATGGCACTTTGGGACTGTGAAAGGGTTAGGGTTAGGGTTAGGGTTTTGGCCCTGTTGTCCCAAACTGCCCCAGCACTTCCCACATTGCTCAAAGTGGCTAGCTTTCATCCCAACACAGTTTATAGGGCCATACGGTACATAGTTTTCAAGTTACAGACTAAGCTAAGCAAAAGTGAACCAGGCCTTTTTACTGTGAAAATGGCACTTTGGGACTGTGAAAGTGACATTTTGGCCCTGTTGTCCCAAACTGCCCCAGCACTTCCCACATTGCTCAAAGTGGCTAGCTTTCATCCCAACACAGTTTATAGGGCCATACGGTACATAGTTTTCAAGTTACAGACTAAGCTAAGCAAAATGAATCTTTTTTTTTTTACTGTGAAAATGGCACTTTGGGACTGTGAAAGGGTTAGGGTTAGGGTTAGGGTTTTGGCCCTGTTGTCCCAAACTGCCCCAGCACTTCCCACATTGCTCAAAGTGGCTAGCTTTCATCCCAACACAGTTTATAGGGCCATACGGTACATAGTTTTCAAGTTACAGACTAAGCTAAGCAAAATTAATATTTTTTTTTTTACTGTGAAAATGGCACTTTGGGACTGTGAAAGGGTTAGGGTTAGGGTTAGGGTTTTGGCCCTGTTGTCCCAAACTGCCCCAGCACTTCCCACATTGCTCAAAGTGGCTAGCTTTCATCCCAACACAGTTTATAGGGCCATACGGTACATAGTTTTCAAGTTACAGACTAAGCTAAGCAAAAGTGAACCAGGCCTTTTTACTGTGAAAATGGCACTTTGGGACTGTGAAAGTGACATTTTGGCCCTGTTGTCCCAAACTGCCCCAGCACTTCCCACATTGCTCAAAGTGGCTAGCTTTCATCCCAACACAGTTTATAGGGCCATACGGTACATAGTTTTCAAGTTACAGACTAAGCTAAGCAAAATGAATCTTTTTTTTTTTACTGTGAAAATGGCACTTTGGGACTGTGAAAGTGACATTTTGGCCCTGTTGTCCCAAACTGCCCCAGCACTTCCCACATTGCTCAAAGTGGCTAGCTTTCATCCCAACACAGTTTATAGGGCCATACGGTACATAGTTTTCAAGTTACAGACTAAGCTAAGCAAAATGAATCTTTTTTTTTTTACTGTGAAAATGGCACTTTGGGACTGTGAAAGGGTTAGGGTTAGGGTTAGGGTTTTGGCCCTGTTGTCCCAAACTGCCCCAGCACTTCCCACATTGCTCAAAGTGGCTAGCTTTCATCCCAACACAGTTTATAGGGCCATACGGTACATAGTTTTCAAGTTACAGACTAAGCTAAGCAAAAGTGAACCAGGCCTTTTTACTGTGAAAACGGCACTTTGGGACTGTGAAAGTGACATTTTGGCCCTGTTGTCCCAAACTGCCCCAGCACTTCCCACATTGCTCAAAGTGGCTAGCTTTCATCCCAACACAGTTCATAGGGCCATACGGTACATAGTTTTCAAGTTACAGACTAAGCTAAGCAAAAGTGAACCAGGCCTTTTTACTGTGAAAATGGCACTTTGGGACTGTGAAAGTGACATTTTGGCCCTGTTGTCCCAAACTGCCCCAGCACTTCCCACATTGCTCAAAGTGGCTAGCTTTCATCCCAACACAGTTTATAGGGCCATACGGTACATAGTTTTCAAGTTACAGACTAAGCTAAGCAAAAGTGAACCAGGCCTTTTTACTGTGAAAACGGCACTTTGGGACTGTGAAAGTGACATTTTGGCCCTGTTGTCCCAAACTGCCCCAGCACTTCCCACATTGCTCAAAGTGGCTAGCTTTCATCCCAACACAGTTTATAGGGCCATACGGTACATAGTTTTCAAGTTACAGACTAAGCTAAGCAAAAGTGAACCAGGCCTTTTTACTGTGAAAATGGCACTTTGGGACTGTGAAAGTGACATTTTGGCCCTGTTGTCCCAAACTGCCCCAGCACTTCCCACATTGCTCAAAGTGGCTAGCTTTCATCCCAACACAGTTTATAGGGCCATACGGTACATAGTTTTCAAGTTACAGACTAAGCTAAGCAAAATGAATCTTTTTTTTTTTACTGTGAAAATGGCACTTTGGGACTGTGAAAGGGTTGGGGTTAGGGTTAGGGTTTTGGCCCTGTTGTCCCAAACTGCCCCAGCACTTCCCACATTGCTCAAAGTGGCTAGCTTTCATCCCAACACAGTTTATAGGGCCATACGGTACATAGTTTTCAAGTTACAGACTAAGCTAAGCAAAATGAATCTTTTTTTTTTTACTGTGAAAATGGCACTTTGGGACTGTGAAAGGGTTAGGGTTAGGGTTAGGGTTTTGGCCCTGTTGTCCCAAACTGCCCCAGCACTTCCCACATTGCTCAAAGTGGCTAGCTTTCATCCCAACACAGTTTATAGGGCCATACGGTACATAGTTTTCAAGTTACAGACTAAGCTAAGCAAAAGTGAACCAGGCCTTTTTACTGTGAAAATGGCACTTTGGGACTGTGAAAGTGACATTTTGGCCCTGTTGTCCCAAACTGCCCCAGCACTTCCCACATTGCTCAAAGTGGCTAGCTTTCATCCCAACACAGTTTATAGGGCCATACGGTACATAGTTTTCAAGTTACAGACTAAGCTAAGCAAAATGAATCTTTTTTTTTTTACTGTGAAAATGGCACTTTGGGACTGTGAAAGGGTTAGGGTTAGGGTTAGGGTTTTGGCCCTGTTGTCCCAAACTGCCCCAGCACTTCCCACATTGCTCAAAGTGGCTAGCTTTCATCCCAACACAGCAGTTTATAGGGCCATACGGTACATAGTTTTCAAGTTACAGACTAAGCTAAGCAAAATTAATATTTTTTTTTTTACTGTGAAAATGGCACTTTGGGACTGTGAAAGGGTTAGGGTTAGGGTTAGGGTTTTGGCCCTGTTGTCCCAAACTGCCCCAGCACTTCCACATTGCTCAAAGTGGCTAGCTTTCATCCCAACACAGTTTATAGGGCCATACGGTACATAGTTTTCAAGTTACAGACTAAGCTAAGCAAAAGTGAACCAGGCCTTTTTACTGTGAAAATGGCACTTTGGGACTGTGAAAGTGACATTTTGGCCCTGTTGTCCCAAACTGCCCCAGCACTTCCCACATTGCTCAAAGTGGCTAGCTTTCATCCCAACACAGTTTATAGGGCCATACGGTACATAGTTTTCAAGTTACAGACTAAGCTAAGCAAAATGAATCTTTTTTTTTTACTGTGAAAATGGCACTTTGGGACTGTGAAAGTGACATTTTGGCCCTGTTGTCCCAAACTGCCCCAGCACTTCCCACATTGCTCAAAGTGGCTAGCTTTCATCCCAACACAGTTTATAGGGCCATACGGTACATAGTTTTCAAGTTACAGACTAAGCTAAGCAAAAGTGAACCAGGCCTTTTTACTGTGAAAATGGCACTTTGGGACTGTGAAAGTGACATTTTGGCCCTGTTGTCCCAAACTGCCCCAGCACTTCCCACATTGCTCAAAGTGGCTAGCTTTCATCCCAACACAGTTTATAGGGCCATACGGTACATAGTTTTCAAGTTACAGACTAAGCTAAGCAAAATGAATCTTTTTTTTTTACTGTGAAAATGGCACTTTGGGACTGTGAAAGTGACATTTTGGCCCTGTTGTCCCAAACTGCCCCAGCACTTCCCACATTGCTCAAAGTGGCTAGCTTTCATCCCAACACAGTTTATAGGGCCATACGGTACATAGTTTTCAAGTTACAGACTAAGCTAAGCAAAATGAATCTTTTTTTTTTACTGTGAAAATGGCACTTTGGGACTGTGAAAGGGTTAGGGTTAGGGTTAGGGTTTTGGCCCTGTTGTCCCAAACTGCCCCAGCACTTCCCACATTGCTCAAAGTGGCTAGCTTTCATCCCAACACAGTTTATAGGGCCATACGGTACATAGTTTTCAAGTTACAGACTAAGCTAAGCAAAAGTGAACCAGGCCTTTTTACTGTGAAAACGGCACTTTGGGACTGTGAAAGTGACATTTTGGCCCTGTTGTCCCAAACTGCCCCAGCACTTCCCACATTGCTCAAAGTGGCTAGCTTTCATCCCAACACAGTTCATAGGGCCATACGGTACATAGTTTTCAAGTTACAGACTAAGCTAAGCAAAAGTGAACCAGGCCTTTTTACTGTGAAAATGGCACTTTGGGACTGTGAAAGTGACATTTTGGCCCTGTTGTCCCAAACTGCCCCAGCACTTCCCACATTGCTCAAAGTGGCTAGCTTTCATCCCAACACAGTTTATAGGGCCATACGGTACATAGTTTTCAAGTTACAGACTAAGCTAAGCAAAAGTGAACCAGGCCTTTTTACTGTGAAAACGGCACTTTGGGACTGTGAAAGTGACATTTTGGCCCTGTTGTCCCAAACTGCCCCAGCACTTCCCACATTGCTCAAAGTGGCTAGCTTTCATCCCAACACAGTTTATAGGGCCATACGGTACATAGTTTTCAAGTTACAGACTAAGCTAAGCAAAAGTGAACCAGGCCTTTTTACTGTGAAAATGGCACTTTGGGACTGTGAAAGTGACATTTTGGCCCTGTTGTCCCAAACTGCCCCAGCACTTCCCACATTGCTCAAAGTGGCTAGCTTTCATCCCAACACAGTTTATAGGGCCATACGGTACATAGTTTTCAAGTTACAGACTAAGCTAAGCAAAATGAATCTTTTTTTTTTTACTGTGAAAATGGCACTTTGGGACTGTGAAAGGGTTGGGGTTAGGGTTAGGGTTTTGGCCCTGTTGTCCCAAACTGCCCCAGCACTTCCCACATTGCTCAAAGTGGCTAGCTTTCATCCCAACACAGTTTATAGGGCCATACGGTACATAGTTTTCAAGTTACAGACTAAGCTAAGCAAAATGAATCTTTTTTTTTTTACTGTGAAAATGGCACTTTGGGACTGTGAAAGGGTTAGGGTTAGGGTTAGGGTTTTGGCCCTGTTGTCCCAAACTGCCCCAGCACTTCCCACATTGCTCAAAGTGGCTAGCTTTCATCCCAACACAGTTTATAGGGCCATACGGTACATAGTTTTCAAGTTACAGACTAAGCTAAGCAAAAGTGAACCAGGCCTTTTTACTGTGAAAATGGCACTTTGGGACTGTGAAAGTGACATTTTGGCCCTGTTGTCCCAAACTGCCCCAGCACTTCCCACATTGCTCAAAGTGGCTAGCTTTCATCCCAACACAGTTTATAGGGCCATACGGTACATAGTTTTCAAGTTACAGACTAAGCTAAGCAAAATGAATCTTTTTTTTTTTACTGTGAAAATGGCACTTTGGGACTGTGAAAGGGTTAGGGTTAGGGTTAGGGTTTTGGCCCTGTTGTCCCAAACTGCCCCAGCACTTCCCACATTGCTCAAAGTGGCTAGCTTTCATCCCAACACAGTTTATAGGGCCATACGGTACATAGTTTTCAAGTTACAGACTAAGCTAAGCAAAAGTGAACCAGGCCTTTTTACTGTGAAAATGGCACTTTGGGACTGTGAAAGTGACATTTTGGCCCTGTTGTCCCAAACTGCCCCAGCACTTCCCACATTGCTCAAAGTGGCTAGCTTTCATCCCAACACAGTTTATAGGGCCATACGGTACATAGTTTTCAAGTTACAGACTAAGCTAAGCAAAAGTGAACCAGGCCTTTTTACTGTGAAAATGGCACTTTGGGACTGTGAAAGTGACATTTTGGCCCTGTTGTCCCAAACTGCCCCAGCACTTCCCACATTGCTCAAAGTGGCTAGCTTTCATCCCAACACAGTTTATAGGGCCATACGGTACATAGTTTTCAAGTTACAGACTAAGCTAAGCAAAATTAATCTTTTTTTTTTTACTGTGAAAATGGCACTTTGGGACTGTGAAAGGGTTGGGGTTAGGGTTAGGGTTTTGGCCCTGTTGTCCCAAACTGCCCCAGCACTTCCCACATTGCTCAAAGTGGCTAGCTTTCATCCCAACACAGTTTATAGGGCCATACGGTACATAGTTTTCAAGTTACAGACTAAGCTAAGCAAAATGAATCTTTTTTTTTTTACTGTGAAAATGGCACTTTGGGACTGTGAAAGGGTTAGGGTTAGGGTTAGGGTTTTGGCCCTGTTGTCCCAAACTGCCCCAGCACTTCCCACATTGCTCAAAGTGGCTAGCTTTCATCCCAACACAGTTTATAGGGCCATACGGTACATAGTTTTCAAGTTACAGACTAAGCTAAGCAAAAGTGAACCAGGCCTTTTTACTGTGAAAACGGCACTTTGGGACTGTGAAAGTGACATTTTGGCCCTGTTGTCCCAAACTGCCCCAGCACTTCCAACATTGCTCAAAGTGGCTAGCTTTCATCCCAACACAGTTTATAGGGCCATACGGTACATAGTTTTCAAGTTACAGACTAAGCTAAGCAAAAGTGAACCAGGCCTTTTTACTGTGAAAATGGCACTTTGGGACTGTGAAAGTGACATTTTGGCCCTGTTGTCCCAAACTGCCCCAGCACTTCCCACATTGCTCAAAGTGGCTAGCTTTCATCCCAACACAGTTTATAGGGCCATACGGTACATAGTTTTCAAGTTACAGACTAAGCTAAGCAAAAGTGAACCAGGCCTTTTTACTGTGAAAATGGCACTTTGGGACTGTGAAAGTGACATTTTGGCCCTGTTGTCCCAAACTGCCCCAGCACTTCCCACATTGCTCAAAGTGGCTAGCTTTCATCCCAACACAGTTTATAGGGCCATACGGTACATAGTTTTCAAGTTACAGACTAAGCTAAGCAAAAGTGAACCAGGCCTTTTTACTGTGAAAATGGCACTTTGGGACTGTGAAAGTGACATTTTGGCCCTGTTGTCCCAAACTGCCCCAGCACTTCCCACATTGCTCAAAGTGGCTAGCTTTCATCCCAACACAGTTTATAGGGCCATACGGTACATAGTTTTCAAGTTACAGACTAAGCTAAGCAAAATGAATCTTTTTTTTTTTACTGTGAAAATGGCACTTTGGGACTGTGAAAGGGTTAGGGTTAGGGTTAGGGTTTTGGCCCTGTTGTCCCAAACTGCCCCAGCACTTCCCACATTGCTCAAAGTGGCTAGCTTTCATCCCAACACAGTTTATAGGGCCATACGGTACATAGTTTTCAAGTTACAGACTAAGCTAAGCAAAAGTGAACCAGGCCTTTTTACTGTGAAAATGGCACTTTGGGACTGTGAAAGTGACATTTTGGCCCTGTTGTCCCAAACTGCCCCAGCACTTCCCACATTGCTCAAAGTGGCTAGCTTTCATCCCAACACAGTTTATAGGGCCATACGGTACATAGTTTTCAAGTTACAGACTAAGCTAAGCAAAATGAATCTTTTTTTTTTTACTGTGAAAATGGCACTTTGGGACTGTGAAAGGGTTGGGGTTAGGGTTAGGGTTTTGGCCCTGTTGTCCCAAACTGCCCCAGCACTTCCCACATTGCTCAAAGTGGCTAGCTTTCATCCCAACACAGTTTATAGGGCCATACGGTACATAGTTTTCAAGTTACAGACTAAGCTAAGCAAAATGAATCTTTTTTTTTTTACTGTGAAAATGGCACTTTGGGACTGTGAAAGGGTTAGGGTTAGGGTTAGGGTTTTGGCCCTGTTGTCCCAAACTGCCCCAGCACTTCCCACATTTCTCAAAGTGGCTAGCTTTCATCCCAACACAGTTTATAGGGCCATACGGTACATAGTTTTCAAGTTACAGACTAAGCTAAGCAAAAGTGAACCAGGCCTTTTTACTGTGAAAATGGCACTTTGGGACTGTGAAAGTGACATTTTGGCCCTGTTGTCCCAAACTGCCCCAGCACTTCCCACATTGCTCAAAGTGGCTAGCTTTCATCCCAACACAGTTTATAGGGCCATACGGTACATAGTTTTCAAGTTACAGACTAAGCTAAGCAAAATTAATCTTTTTTTTTTTACTGTGAAAATGGCACTTTGGGACTGTGAAAGGGTTGGGGTTAGGGTTAGGGTTTTGGCCCTGTTGTCCCAAACTGCCCCAGCACTTCCCACATTGCTCAAAGTGGCTAGCTTTCATCCCAACACAGTTTATAGGGCCATACGGTACATAGTTTTCAAGTTACAGACTAAGCTAAGCAAAATGAATCTTTTTTTTTTTACTGTGAAAATGGCACTTTGGGACTGTGAAAGGGTTAGGGTTAGGGTTAGGGTTTTGGCCCTGTTGTCCCAAACTGCCCCAGCACTTCCCACATTGCTCAAAGTGGCTAGCTTTCATCCCAACACAGTTTATAGGGCCATACGGTACATAGTTTTCAAGTTACAGACTAAGCTAAGCAAAAGTGAACCAGGCCTTTTTACTGTGAAAACGGCACTTTGGGACTGTGAAAGTGACATTTTGGCCCTGTTGTCCCAAACTGCCCCAGCACTTCCAACATTGCTCAAAGTGGCTAGCTTTCATCCCAACACAGTTTATAGGGCCATACGGTACATAGTTTTCAAGTTACAGACTAAGCTAAGCAAAAGTGAACCAGGCCTTTTTACTGTGAAAATGGCACTTTGGGACTGTGAAAGTGACATTTTGGCCCTGTTGTCCCAAACTGCCCCAGCACTTCCCACATTGCTCAAAGTGGCTAGCTTTCATCCCAACACAGTTTATAGGGCCATACGGTACATAGTTTTCAAGTTACAGACTAAGCTAAGCAAAATGAATCTTTTTTTTTTTACTGTGAAAATGGCACTTTGGGACTGTGAAAGGGTTAGGGTTAGGGTTAGGGTTTTGGCCCTGTTGTCCCAAACTGCCCCAGCACTTCCCACATTGCTCAAAGTGGCTAGCTTTCATCCCAACACAGTTTATAGGGCCATACGGTACATAGTTTTCAAGTTACAGACTAAGCTAAGCAAAAGTGAACCAGGCCTTTTTACTGTGAAAACGGCACTTTGGGACTGTGAAAGTGACATTTTGGCCCTGTTGTCCCAAACTGCCCCAGCACTTCCAACATTGCTCAAAGTGGCTAGCTTTCATCCCAACACAGTTTATAGGGCCATACGGTACATAGTTTTCAAGTTACAGACTAAGCTAAGCAAAAGTGAACCAGGCCTTTTTACTGTGAAAACGGCACTTTGGGACTGTGAAAGTGACATTTTGGCCCTGTTGTCCCAAACTGCCCCAGCACTTCCAACATTGCTCAAAGTGGCTAGCTTTCATCCCAACACAGTTTATAGGGCCATACGGTACATAGTTTTCAAGTTACAGACTAAGCTAAGCAAAATGAATCTTTTTTTTTTTACTGTGAAAATGGCACTTTGGGACTGTGAAAGGGTTAGGGTTAGGGTTAGGGTTTTGGCCCTGTTGTCCCAAACTGCCCCAGCACTTCCCACATTGCTCAAAGTGGCTAGCTTTCATCCCAACACAGTTTATAGGGCCATACGGTACATAGTTTTCAAGTTACAGACTAAGCTAAGCAAAAGTGAACCAGGCCTTTTTACTGTGAAAACGGCACTTTGGGACTGTGAAAGTGACATTTTGGCCCTGTTGTCCCAAACTGCCCCAGCACTTCCCACATTGCTCAAAGTGGCTAGCTTTCATCCCAACACAGTTTATAGGGCCATACGGTACATAGTTTTCAAGTTACAGACTAAGCTAAGCAAAAGTGAACCAGGCCTTTTTACTGTGAAAATGGCACTTTGGGACTGTGAAAGTGACATTTTGGCCCTGTTGTCCCAAACTGCCCCAGCACTTCCCACATTGCTCAAAGTGGCTAGCTTTCATCCCAACACAGTTTATAGGGCCATACGGTACATAGTTTTCAAGTTACAGACTAAGCTAAGCAAAAGTGAACCAGGCCTTTTTACTGTGAAAATGGCACTTTGGGACTGTGAAAGTGACATTTTGGCCCTGTTGTCCCAAACTGCCCCAGCACTTCCCACATTGCTCAAAGTGGCTAGCTTTCATCCCAACACAGTTTATAGGGCCATACGGTACATAGTTTTCAAGTTACAGACTAAGCTAAGCAAAATGAATCTTTTTTTTTTTACTGTGAAAATGGCACTTTGGGACTGTGAAAGGGTTAGGGTTAGGGTTAGGGTTTTGGCCCTGTTGTCCCAAACTGCCCCAGCACTTCCCACATTGCTCAAAGTGGCTAGCTTTCATCCCAACACAGTTTATAGGGCCATACGGTACATAGTTTTGAAGTTACAGACTAAGCTAAGCAAAAGTGAACCAGGCCTTTTTACTGTGAAAATGGCACTTTGGGACTGTGAAAGTGACATTTTGGCCCTGTTGTCCCAAACTGCCCCAGCACTTCCCACATTGCTCAAAGTGGCTAGCTTTCATCCCAACACAGTTTATAGGGCCATACGGTACATAGTTTTCAAGTTACAGACTAAGCTAAGCAAAATGAATCTTTTTTTTTTTACTGTGAAAATGGCACTTTGGGACTGTGAAAGGGTTGGGGTTAGGGTTAGGGTTTTGGCCCTGTTGTCCCAAACTGCCCCAGCACTTCCCACATTGCTCAAAGTGGCTAGCTTTCATCCCAACACAGTTTATAGGGCCATACGGTACATAGTTTTCAAGTTACAGACTAAGCTAAGCAAAATGAATCTTTTTTTTTTTACTGTGAAAATGGCACTTTGGGACTGTGAAAGGGTTAGGGTTAGGGTTAGGGTTTTGGCCCTGTTGTCCCAAACTGCCCCAGCACTTCCCACATTTCTCAAAGTGGCTAGCTTTCATCCCAACACAGTTTATAGGGCCATACGGTACATAGTTTTCAAGTTACAGACTAAGCTAAGCAAAAGTGAACCAGGCCTTTTTACTGTGAAAATGGCACTTTGGGACTGTGAAAGTGACATTTTGGCCCTGTTGTCCCAAACTGCCCCAGCACTTCCCACATTGCTCAAAGTGGCTAGCTTTCATCCCAACACAGTTTATAGGGCCATACGGTACATAGTTTTCAAGTTACAGACTAAGCTAAGCAAAATTAATCTTTTTTTTTTTACTGTGAAAATGGCACTTTGGGACTGTGAAAGGGTTGGGGTTAGGGTTAGGGTTTTGGCCCTGTTGTCCCAAACTGCCCCAGCACTTCCCACATTGCTCAAAGTGGCTAGCTTTCATCCCAACACAGTTTATAGGGCCATACGGTACATAGTTTTCAAGTTACAGACTAAGCTAAGCAAAATGAATCTTTTTTTTTTTACTGTGAAAATGGCACTTTGGGACTGTGAAAGGGTTAGGGTTAGGGTTAGGGTTTTGGCCCTGTTGTCCCAAACTGCCCCAGCACTTCCCACATTGCTCAAAGTGGCTAGCTTTCATCCCAACACAGTTTATAGGGCCATACGGTACATAGTTTTCAAGTTACAGACTAAGCTAAGCAAAAGTGAACCAGGCCTTTTTACTGTGAAAACGGCACTTTGGGACTGTGAAAGTGACATTTTGGCCCTGTTGTCCCAAACTGCCCCAGCACTTCCAACATTGCTCAAAGTGGCTAGCTTTCATCCCAACACAGTTTATAGGGCCATACGGTACATAGTTTTCAAGTTACAGACTAAGCTAAGCAAAAGTGAACCAGGCCTTTTTACTGTGAAAATGGCACTTTGGGACTGTGAAAGTGACATTTTGGCCCTGTTGTCCCAAACTGCCCCAGCACTTCCCACATTGCTCAAAGTGGCTAGCTTTCATCCCAACACAGTTTATAGGGCCATACGGTACATAGTTTTCAAGTTACAGACTAAGCTAAGCAAAATGAATCTTTTTTTTTTTACTGTGAAAATGGCACTTTGGGACTGTGAAAGGGTTAGGGTTAGGGTTAGGGTTTTGGCCCTGTTGTCCCAAACTGCCCCAGCACTTCCCACATTGCTCAAAGTGGCTAGCTTTCATCCCAACACAGTTTATAGGGCCATACGGTACATAGTTTTCAAGTTACAGACTAAGCTAAGCAAAAGTGAACCAGGCCTTTTTACTGTGAAAACGGCACTTTGGGACTGTGAAAGTGACATTTTGGCCCTGTTGTCCCAAACTGCCCCAGCACTTCCAACATTGCTCAAAGTGGCTAGCTTTCATCCCAACACAGTTTATAGGGCCATACGGTACATAGTTTTCAAGTTACAGACTAAGCTAAGCAAAAGTGAACCAGGCCTTTTTACTGTGAAAATGGCACTTTGGGACTGTGAAAGTGACATTTTGGCCCTGTTGTCCCAAACTGCCCCAGCACTTCCCACATTGCTCAAAGTGGCTAGCTTTCATCCCAACACAGTTTATAGGGCCATACGGTACATAGTTTTCAAGTTACAGACTAAGCTAAGCAAAATGAATCTTTTTTTTTTTACTGTGAAAATGGCACTTTGGGACTGTGAAAGGGTTAGGGTTAGGGTTAGGGTTTTGGCCCTGTTGTCCCAAACTGCCCCAGCACTTCCCACATTGCTCAAAGTGGCTAGCTTTCATCCCAACACAGTTTATAGGGCCATACGGTACATAGTTTTCAAGTTACAGACTAAGCTAAGCAAAAGTGAACCAGGCCTTTTTACTGTGAAAACGGCACTTTGGGACTGTGAAAGTGACATTTTGGCCCTGTTGTCCCAAACTGCCCCAGCACTTCCCACATTGCTCAAAGTGGCTAGCTTTCATCCCAACACAGTTTATAGGGCCATACGGTACATAGTTTTCAAGTTACAGACTAAGCTAAGCAAAAGTGAACCAGGCCTTTTTACTGTGAAAATGGCACTTTGGGACTGTGAAAGTGACATTTTGGCCCTGTTGTCCCAAACTGCCCCAGCACTTCCCACATTGCTCAAAGTGGCTAGCTTTCATCCCAACACAGTTTATAGGGCCATACGGTACATAGTTTTCAAGTTACAGACTAAGCTAAGCAAAAGTGAACCAGGCCTTTTTACTGTGAAAATGGCACTTTGGGACTGTGAAAGTGACATTTTGGCCCTGTTGTCCCAAACTGCCCCAGCACTTCCCACATTGCTCAAAGTGGCTAGCTTTCATCCCAACACAGTTTATAGGGCCATACGGTACATAGTTTTCAAGTTACAGACTAAGCTAAGCAAAATGAATCTTTTTTTTTTTACTGTGAAAATGGCACTTTGGGACTGTGAAAGGGTTAGGGTTAGGGTTAGGGTTTTGGCCCTGTTGTCCCAAACTGCCCCAGCACTTCCCACATTGCTCAAAGTGGCTAGCTTTCATCCCAACACAGTTTATAGGGCCATACGGTACATAGTTTTGAAGTTACAGACTAAGCTAAGCAAAAGTGAACCAGGCCTTTTTACTGTGAAAATGGCACTTTGGGACTGTGAAAGTGACATTTTGGCCCTGTTGTCCCAAACTGCCCCAGCACTTCCCACATTGCTCAAAGTGGCTAGCTTTCATCCCAACACAGTTTATAGGGCCATACGGTACATAGTTTTCAAGTTACAGACTAAGCTAAGCAAAATGAATCTTTTTTTTTTTACTGTGAAAATGGCACTTTGGGACTGTGAAAGGGTTGGGGTTAGGGTTAGGGTTTTGGCCCTGTTGTCCCAAACTGCCCCAGCACTTCCCACATTGCTCAAAGTGGCTAGCTTTCATCCCAACACAGTTTATAGGGCCATACGGTACATAGTTTTCAAGTTACAGACTAAGCTAAGCAAAATGAATCTTTTTTTTTTTACTGTGAAAATGGCACTTTGGGACTGTGAAAGGGTTAGGGTTAGGGTTAGGGTTTTGGCCCTGTTGTCCCAAACTGCCCCAGCACTTCCCACATTGCTCAAAGTGGCTAGCTTTCATCCCAACACAGTTTATAGGGCCATACGGTACATAGTTTTCAAGTTACAGACTAAGCTAAGCAAAAGTGAACCAGGCCTTTTTACTGTGAAAATGGCACTTTGGGACTGTGAAAGTGACATTTTGGCCCTGTTGTCCCAAACTGCCCCAGCACTTCCCACATTGCTCAAAGTGGCTAGCTTTCATCCCAACACAGTTTATAGGGCCATACGGTACATAGTTTTCAAGTTACAGACTAAGCTAAGCAAAATGAATCTTTTTTTTTTTACTGTGAAAATGGCACTTTGGGACTGTGAAAGGGTTAGGGTTAGGGTTAGGGTTTTGGCCCTGTTGTCCCAAACTGCCCCAGCACTTCCCACATTGCTCAAAGTGGCTAGCTTTCATCCCAACACAGTTTATAGGGCCATACGGTACATAGTTTTCAAGTTACAGACTAAGCTAAGCAAAAGTGAACCAGGCCTTTTTACTGTGAAAATGGCACTTTGGGACTGTGAAAGTGACATTTTGGCCCTGTTGTCCCAAACTGCCCCAGCACTTCCCACATTGCTCAAAGTGGCTAGCTTTCATCCCAACACAGTTTATAGGGCCATACGGTACATAGTTTTCAAGTTACAGACTAAGCTAAGCAAAATGAATCTTTTTTTTTTTACTGTGAAAATGGCACTTTGGGACTGTGAAAGGGTTGGGGTTAGGGTTAGGGTTTTGGCCCTGTTGTCCCAAACTGCCCCAGCACTTCCCACATTGCTCAAAGTGGCTAGCTTTCATCCCAACACAGTTTATAGGGCCATACGGTACATAGTTTTCAAGTTACAGACTAAGCTAAGCAAAATGAATCTTTTTTTTTTTACTGTGAAAATGGCACTTTGGGACTGTGAAAGGGTTAGGGTTAGGGTTAGGGTTTTGGCCCTGTTGTCCCAAACTGCCCCAGCACTTCCCACATTGCTCAAAGTGGCTAGCTTTCATCCCAACACAGTTTATAGGGCCATACGGTACATAGTTTTGAAGTTACAGACTAAGCTAAGCAAAAGTGAACCAGGCCTTTTTACTGTGAAAATGGCACTTTGGGACTGTGAAAGTGACATTTTGGCCCTGTTGTCCCAAACTGCCCCAGCACTTCCCACATTGCTCAAAGTGGCTAGCTTTCATCCCAACACAGTTTATAGGGCCATACGGTACATAGTTTTCAAGTTACAGACTAAGCTAAGCAAAAGTGAACCAGGCCTTTTTACTGTGAAAATGGCACTTTGGGACTGTGAAAGTGACATTTTGGCCCTGTTGTCCCAAACTGCCCCAGCACTTCCCACATTGCTCAAAGTGGCTAGCTTTCATCCCAACACAGTTTATAGGGCCATACGGTACATAGTTTTCAAGTTACAGACTAAGCTAAGCAAAAGTGAACCAGGCCTTTTTACTGTGAAAATGGCACTTTGGGACTGTGAAAGTGACATTTTGGCCCTGTTGTCCCAAACTGCCCCAGCACTTCCCACATTGCTCAAAGTGGCTAGCTTCATCCCAACACAGTTTATAGGGCCATACGGTACATAGTTTTCAAGTTACAGACTAAGCTAAGCAAAATGAATCTTTTTTTTTTTACTGTGAAAATGGCACTTTGGGACTGTGAAAGGGTTAGGGTTAGGGTTAGGGTTTTGGCCCTGTTGTCCCAAACTGCCCCAGCACTTCCCACATTGCTCAAAGTGGCTAGCTTTCATCCCAACACAGTTTATAGGGCCATACGGTACATAGTTTTGAAGTTACAGACTAAGCTAAGCAAAAGTGAACCAGGCCTTTTTACTGTGAAAATGGCACTTTGGGACTGTGAAAGTGACATTTTGGCCCTGTTGTCCCAAACTGCCCCAGCACTTCCCACATTGCTCAAAGTGGCTAGCTTTCATCCCAACACAGTTTATAGGGCCATACGGTACATAGTTTTCAAGTTACAGACTAAGCTAAGCAAAATGAATCTTTTTTTTTTTACTGTGAAAATGGCACTTTGGGACTGTGAAAGGGTTGGGGTTAGGGTTAGGGTTTTGGCCCTGTTGTCCCAAACTGCCCCAGCACTTCCCACATTGCTCAAAGTGGCTAGCTTTCATCCCAACACAGTTTATAGGGCCATACGGTACATAGTTTTCAAGTTACAGACTAAGCTAAGCAAAATTAATCTTTTTTTTTTTACTGTGAAAATGGCACTTTGGGACTGTGAAAGGGTTAGGGTTAGGGTTAGGGTTTTGGCCCTGTTGTCCCAAACTGCCCCAGCACTTCCCACATTGCTCAAAGTGGCTAGCTTTCATCCCAACACAGTTTATAGGGCCATACGGTACATAGTTTTGAAGTTACAGACTAAGCTAAGCAAAAGTGAACCAGGCCTTTTTACTGTGAAAATGGCACTTTGGGACTGTGAAAGTGACATTTTGGCCCTGTTGTCCCAAACTGCCCCAGCACTTCCCACATTGCTCAAAGTGGCTAGCTTTCATCCCAACACAGTTTATAGGGCCATACGGTACATAGTTTTCAAGTTACAGACTAAGCTAAGCAAAAGTGAACCAGGCCTTTTTACTGTGAAAATGGCACTTTGGGACTGTGAAAGTGACATTTTGGCCCTGTTGTCCCAAACTGCCCCAGCACTTCCCACATTGCTCAAAGTGGCTAGCTTTCATCCCAACACAGTTTATAGGGCCATACGGTACATAGTTTTCAAGTTACAGACTAAGCTAAGCAAAATGAATCTTTTTTTTTTTACTGTGAAAATGGCACTTTGGGACTGTGAAAGGGTTAGGGTTAGGGTTAGGGTTTTGGCCCTGTTGTCCCAAACTGCCCCAGCACTTCCCACATTGCTCAAAGTGGCTAGCTTTCATCCCAACACAGTTTATAGGGCCATACGGTACATAGTTTTCAAGTTACAGACTAAGCTAAGCAAAATTAATCTTTTTTTTTTTACTGTGAAAATGGCACTTTGGGACTGTGAAAGGGTTAGGGTTAGGGTTAGGGTTTTGGCCCTGTTGTCCCAAACTGCCCCAGCACTTCCCACATTGCTCAAAGTGGCTAGCTTTCATCCCAACACAGTTTATAGGGCCATACGGTACATAGTTTTGAAGTTACAGACTAAGCTAAGCAAAAGTGAACCAGGCCTTTTTACTGTGAAAATGGCACTTTGGGACTGTGAAAGTGACATTTTGGCCCTGTTGTCCCAAACTGCCCCAGCACTTCCCACATTGCTCAAAGTGGCTAGCTTTCATCCCAACACAGTTTATAGGGCCATACGGTACATAGTTTTCAAGTTACAGACTAAGCTAAGCAAAAGTGAACCAGGCCTTTTTACTGTGAAAATGGCACTTTGGGACTGTGAAAGTGACATTTTGGCCCTGTTGTCCCAAACTGCCCCAGCACTTCCCACATTGCTCAAAGTGGCTAGCTTTCATCCCAACACAGTTTATAGGGCCATACGGTACATAGTTTTCAAGTTACAGACTAAGCTAAGCAAAATGAATCTTTTTTTTTTTACTGTGAAAATGGCACTTTGGGACTGTGAAAGGGTTAGGGTTAGGGTTAGGGTTTTGGCCCTGTTGTCCCAAACTGCCCCAGCACTTCCCACATTGCTCAAAGTGGCTAGCTTTCATCCCAACACAGTTTATAGGGCCATACGGTACATAGTTTTCAAGTTACAGACTAAGCTAAGCAAAAGTGAACCAGGCCTTTTTACTGTGAAAACGGCACTTTGGGACTGTGAAAGTGACATTTTGGCCCTGTTGTCCCAAACTGCCCCAGCACTTCCCACATTGCTCAAAGTGGCTAGCTTTCATCCCAACACAGTTTATAGGGCCATACGGTACATAGTTTTCAAGTTACAGACTAAGCTAAGCAAAATGAATCTTTTTTTTTTTACTGTGAAAATGGCACTTTGGGACTGTGAAAGGGTTAGGGTTAGGGTTAGGGTTTTGGCCCTGTTGTCCCAAACTGCCCCAGCACTTCCCACATTGCTCAAAGTGGCTAGCTTTCATCCCAACACAGTTTATAGGGCCATACGGTACATAGTTTTCAAGTTACAGACTAAGCTAAGCAAAAGTGAACCAGGCCTTTTTACTGTGAAAACGGCACTTTGGGACTGTGAAAGTGACATTTTGGCCCTGTTGTCCCAAACTGCCCCAGCACTTCCCACATTGCTCAAAGTGGCTAGCTTTCATCCCAACACAGTTTATAGGGCCATACGGTACATAGTTTTCAAGTTACAGACTAAGCTAAGCAAAATGAATCTTTTTTTTTTTACTGTGAAAATGGCACTTTGGGACTGTGAAAGGGTTAGGGTTAGGGTTAGGGTTAGGGTTTTGGCCCTGTTGTCCCAAACTGCCCCAGCACTTCCCACATTGCTCAAAGTGGCTAGCTTTCATCCCAACACAGTTTATAGGGCCATACGGTACATAGTTTTCAAGTTACAGACTAAGCTAAGCAAAATGAATCTTTTTTTTTTTACTGTGAAAATGGCACTTTGGGACTGTGAAAGGGTTAGGGTTAGGGTTAGGGTTAGGGTTTTGGCCCTGTTGTCCCAAACTGCCCCAGCACTTCCCACATTGCTCAAAGTGGCTAGCTTTCATCCCAACACAGTTTATAGGGCCATACGGTACATAGTTTTCAAGTTACAGACTAAGCTAAGCAAAAGTGAACCAGGCCTTTTTACTGTGAAAATGGCACTTTGGGACTGTGAAAGTGACATTTTGGCCCTGTTGTCCCAAACTGCCCCAGCACTTCCCACATTGCTCAAAGTGGCTAGCTTTCATCCCAACACAGTTTATAGGGCCATACGGTACATAGTTTTCAAGTTACAGACTAAGCTAAGCAAAATTAATCTTTTTTTTTTTACTGTGAAAATGGCACTTTGGGACTGTGAAAGGGTTGGGGTTAGGGTTAGGGTTTTGGCCCTGTTGTCCCAAACTGCCCCAGCACTTCCCACATTGCTCAAAGTGGCTAGCTTTCATCCCAACACAGTTTATAGGGCCATACGGTACATAGTTTTCAAGTTACAGACTAAGCTAAGCAAAATGAATCTTTTTTTTTTTACTGTGAAAATGGCACTTTGGGACTGTGAAAGGGTTAGGGTTAGGGTTAGGGTTTTGGCCCTGTTGTCCCAAACTGCCCCAGCACTTCCCACATTGCTCAAAGTGGCTAGCTTTCATCCCAACACAGTTTATAGGGCCATACGGTACATAGTTTTCAAGTTACAGACTAAGCTAAGCAAAAGTGAACCAGGCCTTTTTACTGTGAAAATGGCACTTTGGGACTGTGAAAGTGACATTTTGGCCCTGTTGTCCCAAACTGCCCCAGCACTTCCCACATTGCTCAAAGTGGCTAGCTTTCATCCCAACACAGTTTATAGGGCCATACGGTACATAGTTTTCAAGTTACAGACTAAGCTAAGCAAAATGAATCTTTTTTTTTTTACTGTGAAAATGGCACTTTGGGACTGTGAAAGGGTTGGGGTTAGGGTTAGGGTTTTGGCCCTGTTGTCCCAAACTGCCCCAGCACTTCCCACATTGCTCAAAGTGGCTAGCTTTCATCCCAACACAGTTTATAGGGCCATACGGTACATAGTTTTCAAGTTACAGACTAAGCTAAGCAAAAGTGAACCAGGCCTTTTTACTGTGAAAACGGCACTTTGGGACTGTGAAAGTGACATTTTGGCCCTGTTGTCCCAAACTGCCCCAGCACTTCCCACATTGCTCAAAGTGGCTAGCTTTCATCCCAACACAGTTTATAGGGCCATACGGTACATAGTTTTCAAGTTACAGACTAAGCTAAGCAAAAGTGAACCAGGCCTTTTTACTGTGAAAATGGCACTTTGGGACTGTGAAAGTGACATTTTGGCCCTGTTGTCCCAAACTGCCCCAGCACTTCCCACATTGCTCAAAGTGGCTAGCTTTCATCCCAACACAGTTTATAGGGCCATACGGTACATAGTTTTCAAGTTACAGACTAAGCTAAGCAAAATTAATCTTTTTTTTTTTACTGTGAAAATGGCACTTTGGGACTGTGAAAGGGTTAGGGTTAGGGTTAGGGTTTTGGCCCTGTTGTCCCAAACTGCCCCAGCACTTCCCACATTGCTCAAAGTGGCTAGCTTTCATCCCAACACAGTTTATAGGGCCATACGGTACATAGTTTTCAAGTTACAGACTAAGCTAAGCAAAAGTGAACCAGGCCTTTTTACTGTGAAAATGGCACTTTGGGACTGTGAAAGTGACATTTTGGCCCTGTTGTCCCAAACTGCCCCAGCACTTCCCACATTGCTCAAAGTGGCTAGCTTTCATCCCAACACAGTTTATAGGGCCATACGGTACATAGATTTCAAGTTACAGACTAAGCTAAGCAAAATGAATCTTTTTTTTTTTACTGTGAAAATGGCACTTTGGGACTGTGAAAGGGTTGGGGTTAGGGTTAGGGTTTTGGCCCTGTTGTCCCAAACTGCCCCAGCACTTCCCACATTGCTCAAAGTGGCTAGCTTTCATCCCAACACAGTTTATAGGGCCATACGGTACATAGTTTTCAAGTTACAGACTAAGCTAAGCAAAATGAATCTTTTTTTTTTTACTGTGAAAATGGCACTTTGGGACTGTGAAAGGTTTGGGTTAGGGTTAGGGTTTTGGCCCTGTTGTCCCAAACTGCCCCAGCACTTCCCACATTGCTCAAAGTGGCTAGCTTTCATCCCAACACAGTTTATAGGGCCATACGGTACATAGTTTTCAAGTTACAGACTAAGCTAAGCAAAAGTGAACCAGGCCTTTTTACTGTGAAAATGGCACTTTGGGACTGTGAAAGTGACATTTTGGCCCTGTTGTCCCAAACTGCCCCAGCACTTCCCACATTGCTCAAAGTGGCTAGCTTTCATCCCAACACAGTTTATAGGGCCATACGGTACATAGTTTTCAAGTTACAGACTAAGCTAAGCAAAATGAATCTTTTTTTTTTTACTGTGAAAATGGCACTTTGGGACTGTGAAAGGGTTAGGGTTAGGGTTAGGGTTTTGGCCCTGTTGTCCCAAACTGCCCCAGCACTTCCCACATTGCTCAAAGTGGCTAGCTTTCATCCCAACACAGTTTATAGGGCCATACGGTACATAGTTTTCAAGTTACAGACTAAGCTAAGCAAAAGTGAACCAGGCCTTTTTACTGTGAAAATGGCACTTTGGGACTGTGAAAGTGACATTTTGGCCCTGTTGTCCCAAACTGCCCCAGCACTTCCCACATTGCTCAAAGTGGCTAGCTTTCATCCCAACACAGTTTATAGGGCCATACGGTACATAGTTTTCAAGTTACAGACTAAGCTAAGCAAAATGAATCTTTTTTTTTTTACTGTGAAAATGGCACTTTGGGACTGTGAAAGGGTTGGGGTTAGGGTTAGGGTTTTGGCCCTGTTGTCCCAAACTGCCCCAGCACTTCCCACATTGCTCAAAGTGGCTAGCTTTCATCCCAACACAGTTTATAGGGCCATACGGTACATAGTTTTCAAGTTACAGACTAAGCTAAGCAAAAGTGAACCAGGCCTTTTTACTGTGAAAACGGCACTTTGGGACTGTGAAAGTGACATTTTGGCCCTGTTGTCCCAAACTGCCCCAGCACTTCCCACATTGCTCAAAGTGGCTAGCTTTCATCCCAACACAGTTTATAGGGCCATACGGTACATAGTTTTCAAGTTACAGACTAAGCTAAGCAAAAGTGAACCAGGCCTTTTTACTGTGAAAATGGCACTTTGGGACTGTGAAAGTGACATTTTGGCCCTGTTGTCCCAAACTGCCCCAGCACTTCCCACATTGCTCAAAGTGGCTAGCTTTCATCCCAACACAGTTTATAGGGCCATACGGTACATAGTTTTCAAGTTACAGACTAAGCTAAGCAAAATTAATCTTTTTTTTTTTACTGTGAAAATGGCACTTTGGGACTGTGAAAGGGTTAGGGTTAGGGTTAGGGTTTTGGCCCTGTTGTCCCAAACTGCCCCAGCACTTCCCACATTGCTCAAAGTGGCTAGCTTTCATCCCAACACAGTTTATAGGGCCATACGGTACATAGTTTTCAAGTTACAGACTAAGCTAAGCAAAAGTGAACCAGGCCTTTTTACTGTGAAAATGGCACTTTGGGACTGTGAAAGTGACATTTTGGCCCTGTTGTCCCAAACTGCCCCAGCACTTCCCACATTGCTCAAAGTGGCTAGCTTTCATCCCAACACAGTTTATAGGGCCATACGGTACATAGATTTCAAGTTACAGACTAAGCTAAGCAAAATGAATCTTTTTTTTTTTACTGTGAAAATGGCACTTTGGGACTGTGAAAGGGTTGGGGTTAGGGTTAGGGTTTTGGCCCTGTTGTCCCAAACTGCCCCAGCACTTCCCACATTGCTCAAAGTGGCTAGCTTTCATCCCAACACAGTTTATAGGGCCATACGGTACATAGTTTTCAAGTTACAGACTAAGCTAAGCAAAATGAATCTTTTTTTTTTTACTGTGAAAATGGCACTTTGGGACTGTGAAAGGTTTGGGTTAGGGTTAGGGTTTTGGCCCTGTTGTCCCAAACTGCCCCAGCACTTCCCACATTGCTCAAAGTGGCTAGCTTTCATCCCAACACAGTTTATAGGGCCATACGGTACATAGTTTTCAAGTTACAGACTAAGCTAAGCAAAAGTGAACCAGGCCTTTTTACTGTGAAAATGGCACTTTGGGACTGTGAAAGTGACATTTTGGCCCTGTTGTCCCAAACTGCCCCAGCACTTCCCACATTGCTCAAAGTGGCTAGCTTTCATCCCAACACAGTTTATAGGGCCATACGGTACATAGTTTTCAAGTTACAGACTAAGCTAAGCAAAATGAATCTTTTTTTTTTTACTGTGAAAATGGCACTTTGGGACTGTGAAAGGGTTAGGGTTAGGGTTAGGGTTTTGGCCCTGTTGTCCCAAACTGCCCCAGCACTTCCCACATTGCTCAAAGTGGCTAGCTTTCATCCCAACACAGTTTATAGGGCCATACGGTACATAGTTTTCAAGTTACAGACTAAGCTAAGCAAAAGTGAACCAGGCCTTTTTACTGTGAAAATGGCACTTTGGGACTGTGAAAGTGACATTTTGGCCCTGTTGTCCCAAACTGCCCCAGCACTTCCCACATTGCTCAAAGTGGCTAGCTTTCATCCCAACACAGTTTATAGGGCCATACGGTACATAGTTTTCAAGTTACAGACTAAGCTAAGCAAAATGAATCTTTTTTTTTTTACTGTGAAAATGGCACTTTGGGACTGTGAAAGGGTTGGGGTTAGGGTTAGGGTTTTGGCCCTGTTGTCCCAAACTGCCCCAGCACTTCCCACATTGCTCAAAGTGGCTAGCTTTCATCCCAACACAGTTTATAGGGCCATACGGTACATAGTTTTCAAGTTACAGACTAAGCTAAGCAAAAGTGAACCAGGCCTTTTTACTGTGAAAATGGCACTTTGGGACTGTGAAAGTGACATTTTGGCCCTGTTGTCCCAAACTGCCCCAGCACTTCCCACATTGCTCAAAGTGGCTAGCTTTCATCCCAACACAGTTTATAGGGCCATACGGTACATAGTTTTCAAGTTACAGACTAAGCTAAGCAAAATGAATCTTTTTTTTTTTACTGTGAAAATGGCACTTTGGGACTGTGAAAGGGTTAGGGTTAGGGTTAGGGTTTTGGCCCTGTTGTCCCAAACTGCCCCAGCACTTCCCACATTGCTCAAAGTGGCTAGCTTTCATCCCAACACAGTTTATAGGGCCATACGGTACATAGTTTTCAAGTTACAGACTAAGCTAAGCAAAAGTGAACCAGGCCTTTTTACTGTGAAAATGGCACTTTGGGACTGTGAAAGTGACATTTTGGCCCTGTTGTCCCAAACTGCCCCAGCACTTCCCACATTGCTCAAAGTGGCTAGCTTTCATCCCAACACAGTTTATAGGGCCATACGGTACATAGTTTTCAAGTTACAGACTAAGCTAAGCAAAATGAATCTTTTTTTTTTTACTGTGAAAATGGCACTTTGGGACTGTGAAAGGGTTGGGGTTAGGGTTAGGGTTTTGGCCCTGTTGTCCCAAACTGCCCCAGCACTTCCCACATTGCTCAAAGTGGCTAGCTTTCATCCCAACACAGTTTATAGGGCCATACGGTACATAGTTTTCAAGTTACAGACTAAGCTAAGCAAAAGTGAACCAGGCCTTTTTACTGTGAAAATGGCACTTTGGGACTGTGAAAGTGACATTTTGGCCCTGTTGTCCCAAACTGCCCCAGCACTTCCCACATTGCTCAAAGTGGCTAGCTTTCATCCCAACACAGTTTATAGGGCCATACGGTACATAGTTTTCAAGTTACAGACTAAGCTAAGCAAAATGAATCTTTTTTTTTTTACTGTGAAAATGGCACTTTGGGACTGTGAAAGGGTTAGGGTTAGGGTTAGGGTTTTGGCCCTGTTGTCCCAAACTGCCCCAGCACTTCCCACATTGCTCAAAGTGGCTAGCTTTCATCCCAACACAGTTTATAGGGCCATACGGTACATAGTTTTCAAGTTACAGACTAAGCTAAGCAAAAGTGAACCAGGCCTTTTTACTGTGAAAACGGCACTTTGGGACTGTGAAAGTGACATTTTGGCCCTGTTGTCCCAAACTGCCCCAGCACTTCCCACATTGCTCAAAGTGGCTAGCTTTCATCCCAACACAGTTTATAGGGCCATACGGTACATAGTTTTCAAGTTACAGACTAAGCTAAGCAAAAGTGAACCAGGCCTTTTTACTGTGAAAACGGCACTTTGGGACTGTGAAAGTGACATTTTGGCCCTGTTGTCCCAAACTGCCCCAGCACTTCCCACATTGCTCAAAGTGGCTAGCTTTCATCCCAACACAGTTTATAGGGCCATACGGTACATAGTTTTCAAGTTACAGACTAAGCTAAGCAAAAGTGAACCAGGCCTTTTTACTGTGAAAATGGCACTTTGGGACTGTGAAAGTGACATTTTGGCCCTGTTGTCCCAAACTGCCCCAGCACTTCCCACATTGCTCAAAGTGGCTAGCTTTCATCCCAACACAGTTTATAGGGCCATACGGTACATAGTTTTCAAGTTACAGACTAAGCTAAGCAAAATGAATCTTTTTTTTTTTACTGTGAAAATGGCACTTTGGGACTGTGAAAGGGTTAGGGTTAGGGTTAGGGTTTTGGCCCTGTTGTCCCAAACTGCCCAGCACTTCCCACATTGCTCAAAGTGGCTAGCTTTCATCCCAACACAGTTTATAGGGCCATACGGTACATAGTTTTCAAGTTACAGACTAAGCTAAGCAAAAGTGAACCAGGCCTTTTTACTGTGAAAATGGCACTTTGGGACTGTGAAAGTGACATTTTGGCCCTGTTGTCCCAAACTGCCCCAGCACTTCCCACATTGCTCAAAGTGGCTAGCTTTCATCCCAACACAGTTTATAGGGCCATACGGTACATAGTTTTCAAGTTACAGACTAAGCTAAGCAAAATGAATCTTTTTTTTTTTACTGTGAAAATGGCACTTTGGGACTGTGAAAGGGTTGGGGTTAGGGTTAGGGTTTTGGCCCTGTTGTCCCAAACTGCCCCAGCACTTCCCACATTGCTCAAAGTGGCTAGCTTTCATCCCAACACAGTTTATAGGGCCATACGGTACATAGTTTTCAAGTTACAGACTAAGCTAAGCAAAATGAATCTTTTTTTTTTTACTGTGAAAATGGCACTTTGGGACTGTGAAAGGGTTAGGGTTAGGGTTAGGGTTTTGGCCCTGTTGTCCCAAACTGCCCCAGCACTTCCCACATTGCTCAAAGTGGCTAGCTTTCATCCCAACACAGTTTATAGGGCCATACGGTACATAGTTTTCAAGTTACAGACTAAGCTAAGCAAAAGTGAACCAGGCCTTTTTACTGTGAAAATGGCACTTTGGGACTGTGAAAGTGACATTTTGGCCCTGTTGTCCCAAACTGCCCCAGCACTTCCCACATTGCTCAAAGTGGCTAGCTTTCATCCCAACACAGTTTATAGGGCCATACGGTACATAGTTTTCAAGTTACAGACTAAGCTAAGCAAAATGAATCTTTTTTTTTTTACTGTGAAAATGGCACTTTGGGACTGTGAAAGGGTTGGGGTTAGGGTTAGGGTTTTGGCCCTGTTGTCCCAAACTGCCCCAGCACTTCCCACATTGCTCAAAGTGGCTAGCTTTCATCCCAACACAGTTTATAGGGCCATACGGTACATAGTTTTCAAGTTACAGACTAAGCTAAGCAAAAGTGAACCAGGCCTTTTTACTGTGAAAATGGCACTTTGGGACTGTGAAAGTGACATTTTGGCCCTGTTGTCCCAAACTGCCCCAGCACTTCCCACATTGCTCAAAGTGGCTAGCTTTCATCCCAACACAGTTTATAGGGCCATACGGTACATAGTTTTCAAGTTACAGACTAAGCTAAGCAAAATGAATCTTTTTTTTTTTACTGTGAAAATGGCACTTTGGGACTGTGAAAGGGTTAGGGTTAGGGTTAGGGTTTTGGCCCTGTTGTCCCAAACTGCCCCAGCACTTCCCACATTGCTCAAAGTGGCTAGCTTTCATCCCAACACAGTTTATAGGGCCATACGGTACATAGTTTTCAAGTTACAGACTAAGCTAAGCAAAAGTGAACCAGGCCTTTTTACTGTGAAAACGGCACTTTGGGACTGTGAAAGTGACATTTTGGCCCTGTTGTCCCAAACTGCCCCAGCACTTCCCACATTGCTCAAAGTGGCTAGCTTTCATCCCAACACAGTTTATAGGGCCATACGGTACATAGTTTTCAAGTTACAGACTAAGCTAAGCAAAATGAATCTTTTTTTTTTTACTGTGAAAATGGCACTTTGGGACTGTGAAAGGGTTAGGGTTAGGGTTAGGGTTTTGGCCCTGTTGTCCCAAACTGCCCCAGCACTTCCCACATTGCTCAAAGTGGCTAGCTTTCATCCCAACACAGTTTATAGGGCCATACGGTACATAGTTTTCAAGTTACAGACTAAGCTAAGCAAAAGTGAACCGGGCCTTTTTACTGTGAAAACGGCACTTTGGGACTGTGAAAGTGACATTTTGGCCCTGTTGTCCCAAACTGCCCCAGCACTTCCCACATTGCTCAAAGTGGCTAGCTTTCATCCCAACACAGTTTATAGGGCCATACGGTACATAGTTTTCAAGTTACAGACTAAGCTAAGCAAAAGTGAACCAGGCCTTTTTACTGTGAAAATGGCACTTTGGGACTGTGAAAGTGACATTTTGGCCCTGTTGTCCCAAACTGCCCCAGCACTTCCCACATTGCTCAAAGTGGCTAGCTTTCATCCCAACACAGTTTATAGGGCCATACGGTACATAGTTTTCAAGTTACAGACTAAGCTAAGCAAAATGAATCTTTTTTTTTTTACTGTGAAAATGGCACTTTGGGACTGTGAAAGGGTTAGGGTTAGGGTTAGGGTTTTGGCCCTGTTGTCCCAAACTGCCCAGCACTTCCCACATTGCTCAAAGTGGCTAGCTTTCATCCCAACACAGTTTATAGGGCCATACGGTACATAGTTTTCAAGTTACAGACTAAGCTAAGCAAAAGTGAACCAGGCCTTTTTACTGTGAAAATGGCACTTTGGGACTGTGAAAGTGACATTTTGGCCCTGTTGTCCCAAACTGCCCCAGCACTTCCCACATTGCTCAAAGTGGCTAGCTTTCATCCCAACACAGTTTATAGGGCCATACGGTACATAGTTTTCAAGTTACAGACTAAGCTAAGCAAAATGAATCTTTTTTTTTTTACTGTGAAAATGGCACTTTGGGACTGTGAAAGGGTTGGGGTTAGGGTTAGGGTTTTGGCCCTGTTGTCCCAAACTGCCCCAGCACTTCCCACATTGCTCAAAGTGGCTAGCTTTCATCCCAACACAGTTTATAGGGCCATACGGTACATAGTTTTCAAGTTACAGACTAAGCTAAGCAAAATGAATCTTTTTTTTTTTACTGTGAAAATGGCACTTTGGGACTGTGAAAGGGTTAGGGTTAGGGTTAGGGTTTTGGCCCTGTTGTCCCAAACTGCCCCAGCACTTCCCACATTGCTCAAAGTGGCTAGCTTTCATCCCAACACAGTTTATAGGGCCATACGGTACATAGTTTTCAAGTTACAGACTAAGCTAAGCAAAAGTGAACCAGGCCTTTTTACTGTGAAAATGGCACTTTGGGACTGTGAAAGTGACATTTTGGCCCTGTTGTCCCAAACTGCCCCAGCACTTCCCACATTGCTCAAAGTGGCTAGCTTTCATCCCAACACAGTTTATAGGGCCATACGGTACATAGTTTTCAAGTTACAGACTAAGCTAAGCAAAATGAATCTTTTTTTTTTTACTGTGAAAATGGCACTTTGGGACTGTGAAAGGGTTGGGGTTAGGGTTAGGGTTTTGGCCCTGTTGTCCCAAACTGCCCCAGCACTTCCCACATTGCTCAAAGTGGCTAGCTTTCATCCCAACACAGTTTATAGGGCCATACGGTACATAGTTTTCAAGTTACAGACTAAGCTAAGCAAAAGTGAACCAGGCCTTTTTACTGTGAAAATGGCACTTTGGGACTGTGAAAGTGACATTTTGGCCCTGTTGTCCCAAACTGCCCCAGCACTTCCCACATTGCTCAAAGTGGCTAGCTTTCATCCCAACACAGTTTATAGGGCCATACGGTACATAGTTTTCAAGTTACAGACTAAGCTAAGCAAAATGAATCTTTTTTTTTTTACTGTGAAAATGGCACTTTGGGACTGTGAAAGGGTTAGGGTTAGGGTTAGGGTTTTGGCCCTGTTGTCCCAAACTGCCCCAGCACTTCCCACATTGCTCAAAGTGGCTAGCTTTCATCCCAACACAGTTTATAGGGCCATACGGTACATAGTTTTCAAGTTACAGACTAAGCTAAGCAAAAGTGAACCAGGCCTTTTTACTGTGAAAACGGCACTTTGGGACTGTGAAAGTGACATTTTGGCCCTGTTGTCCCAAACTGCCCCAGCACTTCCCACATTGCTCAAAGTGGCTAGCTTTCATCCCAACACAGTTTATAGGGCCATACGGTACATAGTTTTCAAGTTACAGACTAAGCTAAGCAAAATGAATCTTTTTTTTTTTACTGTGAAAATGGCACTTTGGGACTGTGAAAGGGTTAGGGTTAGGGTTAGGGTTTTGGCCCTGTTGTCCCAAACTGCCCCAGCACTTCCCACATTGCTCAAAGTGGCTAGCTTTCATCCCAACACAGTTTATAGGGCCATACGGTACATAGTTTTCAAGTTACAGACTAAGCTAAGCAAAAGTGAACCGGTCCTTTTTACTGTGAAAACGGCACTTTGGGACTGTGAAAGTGACATTTTGGCCCTGTTGTCCCAAACTGCCCCAGCACTTCCCACATTGCTCAAAGTGGCTAGCTTTCATCCCAACACAGTTTATAGGGCCATACGGTACATAGTTTTCAAGTTACAGACTAAGCTAAGCAAAAGTGAACCAGGCCTTTTTACTGTGAAAATGGCACTTTGGGACTGTGAAAGTGACATTTTGGCCCTGTTGTCCCAAACTGCCCCAGCACTTCCCACATTGCTCAAAGTGGCTAGCTTTCATCCCAACACAGTTTATAGGGCCATACGGTACATAGTTTTCAAGTTACAGACTAAGCTAAGCAAAATGAATCTTTTTTTTTTTACTGTGAAAATGGCACTTTGGGACTGTGAAAGGGTTAGGGTTAGGGTTAGGGTTTTGGCCCTGTTGTCCCAAACTGCCCAGCACTTCCCACATTGCTCAAAGTGGCTAGCTTTCATCCCAACACAGTTTATAGGGCCATACGGTACATAGTTTTCAAGTTACAGACTAAGCTAAGCAAAAGTGAACCAGGCCTTTTTACTGTGAAAATGGCACTTTGGGACTGTGAAAGTGACATTTTGGCCCTGTTGTCCCAAACTGCCCCAGCACTTCCCACATTGCTCAAAGTGGCTAGCTTTCATCCCAACACAGTTTATAGGGCCATACGGTACATAGTTTTCAAGTTACAGACTAAGCTAAGCAAAATGAATCTTTTTTTTTTTACTGTGAAAATGGCACTTTGGGACTGTGAAAGGGTTGGGGTTAGGGTTAGGGTTTTGGCCCTGTTGTCCCAAACTGCCCCAGCACTTCCCACATTGCTCAAAGTGGCTAGCTTTCATCCCAACACAGTTTATAGGGCCATACGGTACATAGTTTTCAAGTTACAGACTAAGCTAAGCAAAATGAATCTTTTTTTTTTTACTGTGAAAATGGCACTTTGGGACTGTGAAAGGGTTAGGGTTAGGGTTAGGGTTTTGGCCCTGTTGTCCCAAACTGCCCCAGCACTTCCCACATTGCTCAAAGTGGCTAGCTTTCATCCCAACACAGTTTATAGGGCCATACGGTACATAGTTTTCAAGTTACAGACTAAGCTAAGCAAAAGTGAACCAGGCCTTTTTACTGTGAAAATGGCACTTTGGGACTGTGAAAGTGACATTTTGGCCCTGTTGTCCCAAACTGCCCCAGCACTTCCCACATTGCTCAAAGTGGCTAGCTTTCATCCCAACACAGTTTATAGGGCCATACGGTACATAGTTTTCAAGTTACAGACTAAGCTAAGCAAAATGAATCTTTTTTTTTTTACTGTGAAAATGGCACTTTGGGACTGTGAAAGGGTTAGGGTTAGGGTTAGGGTTTTGGCCCTGTTGTCCCAAACTGCCCCAGCACTTCCCACATTGCTCAAAGTGGCTAGCTTTCATCCCAACACAGTTTATAGGGCCATACGGTACATAGTTTTCAAGTTACAGACTAAGCTAAGCAAAAGTGAACCAGGCCTTTTTACTGTGAAAATGGCACTTTGGGACTGTGAAAGTGACATTTTGGCCCTATTGTCCCAAACTGCCCCAGCACTTCCCACATTGCTCAAAGTGGCTAGCTTTCATCCCAACACAGTTTATAGGGCCATACGGTACATAGTTTTCAAGTTACAGACTAAGCTAAGCAAAATTAATCTTTTTTTTTTTACTGTGAAAATGGCACTTTGGGACTGTGAAAGGGTTGGGGTTAGGGTTAGGGTTTTGGCCCTGTTGTCCCAAACTGCCCCAGCACTTCCCACATTGCTCAAAGTGGCTAGCTTTCATCCCAACACAGTTTATAGGGCCATACGGTACATAGTTTTCAAGTTACAGACTAAGCTAAGCAAAATGAATCTTTTTTTTTTTACTGTGAAAATGGCACTTTGGGACTGTGAAAGGGTTAGGGTTAGGGTTAGGGTTTTGGCCCTGTTGTCCCAAACTGCCCCAGCACTTCCCACATTGCTCAAAGTGGCTAGCTTTCATCCCAACACAGTTTATAGGGCCATACGGTACATAGTTTTCAAGTTACAGACTAAGCTAAGCAAAAGTGAACCAGGCCTTTTTACTGTGAAAATGGCACTTTGGGACTGTGAAAGTGACATTTTGGCCCTGTTGTCCCAAACTGCCCCAGCACTTCCCACATTGCTCAAAGTGGCTAGCTTTCATCCCAACACAGTTTATAGGGCCATACGGTACATAGTTTTCAAGTTACAGACTAAGCTAAGCAAAATGAATCTTTTTTTTTTTACTGTGAAAATGGCACTTTGGGACTGTGAAAGGGTTAGGGTTAGGGTTAGGGTTTTGGCCCTGTTGTCCCAAACTGCCCCAGCACTTCCCACATTGCTCAAAGTGGCTAGCTTTCATCCCAACACAGTTTATAGGGCCATACGGTACATAGTTTTCAAGTTACAGACTAAGCTAAGCAAAAGTGAACCAGGCCTTTTTACTGTGAAAATGGCACTTTGGGACTGTGAAAGTGACATTTTGGCCCTGTTGTCCCAAACTGCCCCAGCACTTCCCACATTGCTCAAAGTGGCTAGCTTTCATCCCAACACAGTTTATAGGGCCATACGGTACATAGTTTTCAAGTTACAGACTAAGCTAAGCAAAATGAATCTTTTTTTTTTTACTGTGAAAATGGCACTTTGGGACTGTGAAAGGGTTAGGGTTAGGGTTAGGGTTTTGGCCCTGTTGTCCCAAACTGCCCCAGCACTTCCCACATTGCTCAAAGTGGCTAGCTTTCATCCCAACACAGTTTATAGGGCCATACGGTACATAGTTTTCAAGTTACAGACTAAGCTAAGCAAAAGTGAACCAGGCCTTTTTACTGTGAAAATGGCACTTTGGGACTGTGAAAGTGACATTTTGGCCCTATTGTCCCAAACTGCCCCAGCACTTCCCACATTGCTCAAAGTGGCTAGCTTTCATCCCAACACAGTTTATAGGGCCATACGGTACATAGTTTTCAAGTTACAGACTAAGCTAAGCAAAATTAATCTTTTTTTTTTTACTGTGAAAATGGCACTTTGGGACTGTGAAAGGGTTGGGGTTAGGGTTAGGGTTTTGGCCCTGTTGTCCCAAACTGCCCCAGCACTTCCCACATTGCTCAAAGTGGCTAGCTTTCATCCCAACACAGTTTATAGGGCCATACGGTACATAGTTTTCAAGTTACAGACTAAGCTAAGCAAAATGAATCTTTTTTTTTTTACTGTGAAAATGGCACTTTGGGACTGTGAAAGGGTTAGGGTTAGGGTTAGGGTTTTGGCCCTGTTGTCCCAAACTGCCCCAGCACTTCCCACATTGCTCAAAGTGGCTAGCTTTCATCCCAACACAGTTTATAGGGCCATACGGTACATAGTTTTCAAGTTACAGACTAAGCTAAGCAAAAGTGAACCAGGCCTTTTTACTGTGAAAATGGCACTTTGGGACTGTGAAAGTGACATTTTGGCCCTGTTGTCCCAAACTGCCCCAGCACTTCCCACATTGCTCAAAGTGGCTAGCTTTCATCCCAACACAGTTTATAGGGCCATACGGTACATAGTTTTCAAGTTACAGACTAAGCTAAGCAAAATGAATCTTTTTTTTTTTACTGTGAAAATGGCACTTTGGGACTGTGAAAGGGTTGGGGTTAGGGTTAGGGTTTTGGCCCTGTTGTCCCAAACTGCCCCAGCACTTCCCACATTGCTCAAAGTGGCTAGCTTTCATCCCAACACAGTTTATAGGGCCATACGGTACATAGTTTTCAAGTTACAGACTAAGCTAAGCAAAAGTGAACCAGGCCTTTTTACTGTGAAAACGGCACTTTGGGACTGTGAAAGTGACATTTTGGCCCTGTTGTCCCAAACTGCCCCAGCACTTCCCACATTGCTCAAAGTGGCTAGCTTTCATCCCAACACAGTTTATAGGGCCATACGGTACATAGTTTTCAAGTTACAGACTAAGCTAAGCAAAAGTGAACCAGGCCTTTTTACTGTGAAAATGGCACTTTGGGACTGTGAAAGTGACATTTTGGCCCTGTTGTCCCAAACTGCCCCAGCACTTCCCACATTGCTCAAAGTGGCTAGCTTTCATCCCAACACAGTTTATAGGGCCATACGGTACATAGTTTTCAAGTTACAGACTAAGCTAAGCAAAATTAATCTTTTTTTTTTTACTGTGAAAATGGCACTTTGGGACTGTGAAAGGGTTAGGGTTAGGGTTAGGGTTTTGGCCCTGTTGTCCCAAACTGCCCCAGCACTTCCCACATTGCTCAAAGTGGCTAGCTTTCATCCCAACACAGTTTATAGGGCCATACGGTACATAGTTTTCAAGTTACAGACTAAGCTAAGCAAAAGTGAACCAGGCCTTTTTACTGTGAAAATGGCACTTTGGGACTGTGAAAGTGACATTTTGGCCCTGTTGTCCCAAACTGCCCCAGCACTTCCCACATTGCTCAAAGTGGCTAGCTTTCATCCCAACACAGTTTATAGGGCCATACGGTACATAGATTTCAAGTTACAGACTAAGCTAAGCAAAATGAATCTTTTTTTTTTTACTGTGAAAATGGCACTTTGGGACTGTGAAAGGGTTGGGGTTAGGGTTAGGGTTTTGGCCCTGTTGTCCCAAACTGCCCCAGCACTTCCCACATTGCTCAAAGTGGCTAGCTTTCATCCCAACACAGTTTATAGGGCCATACGGTACATAGTTTTCAAGTTACAGACTAAGCTAAGCAAAATGAATCTTTTTTTTTTTACTGTGAAAATGGCACTTTGGGACTGTGAAAGGTTTGGGTTAGGGTTAGGGTTTTGGCCCTGTTGTCCCAAACTGCCCCAGCACTTCCCACATTGCTCAAAGTGGCTAGCTTTCATCCCAACACAGTTTATAGGGCCATACGGTACATAGTTTTCAAGTTACAGACTAAGCTAAGCAAAAGTGAACCAGGCCTTTTTACTGTGAAAATGGCACTTTGGGACTGTGAAAGTGACATTTTGGCCCTGTTGTCCCAAACTGCCCCAGCACTTCCCACATTGCTCAAAGTGGCTAGCTTTCATCCCAACACAGTTTATAGGGCCATACGGTACATAGTTTTCAAGTTACAGACTAAGCTAAGCAAAATGAATCTTTTTTTTTTTACTGTGAAAATGGCACTTTGGGACTGTGAAAGGGTTAGGGTTAGGGTTAGGGTTTTGGCCCTGTTGTCCCAAACTGCCCCAGCACTTCCCACATTGCTCAAAGTGGCTAGCTTTCATCCCAACACAGTTTATAGGGCCATACGGTACATAGTTTTCAAGTTACAGACTAAGCTAAGCAAAAGTGAACCAGGCCTTTTTACTGTGAAAATGGCACTTTGGGACTGTGAAAGTGACATTTTGGCCCTGTTGTCCCAAACTGCCCCAGCACTTCCCACATTGCTCAAAGTGGCTAGCTTTCATCCCAACACAGTTTATAGGGCCATACGGTACATAGTTTTCAAGTTACAGACTAAGCTAAGCAAAATGAATCTTTTTTTTTTTACTGTGAAAATGGCACTTTGGGACTGTGAAAGGGTTAGGGTTAGGGTTAGGGTTTTGGCCCTGTTGTCCCAAACTGCCCCAGCACTTCCCACATTGCTCAAAGTGGCTAGCTTTCATCCCAACACAGTTTATAGGGCCATACGGTACATAGTTTTCAAGTTACAGACTAAGCTAAGCAAAAGTGAACCAGGCCTTTTTACTGTGAAAATGGCACTTTGGGACTGTGAAAGTGACATTTTGGCCCTGTTGTCCCAAACTGCCCCAGCACTTCCCACATTGCTCAAAGTGGCTAGCTTTCATCCCAACACAGTTTATAGGGCCATACGGTACATAGTTTTCAAGTTACAGACTAAGCTAAGCAAAATGAATCTTTTTTTTTTTACTGTGAAAATGGCACTTTGGGACTGTGAAAGGGTTGGGGTTAGGGTTAGGGTTTTGGCCCTGTTGTCCCAAACTGCCCCAGCACTTCCCACATTGCTCAAAGTGGCTAGCTTTCATCCCAACACAGTTTATAGGGCCATACGGTACATAGTTTTCAAGTTACAGACTAAGCTAAGCAAAAGTGAACCAGGCCTTTTTACTGTGAAAATGGCACTTTGGGACTGTGAAAGTGACATTTTGGCCCTGTTGTCCCAAACTGCCCCAGCACTTCCCACATTGCTCAAAGTGGCTAGCTTTCATCCCAACACAGTTTATAGGGCCATACGGTACATAGTTTTCAAGTTACAGACTAAGCTAAGCAAAAGTGAACCAGGCCTTTTTACTGTGAAAATGGCACTTTGGGACTGTGAAAGTGACATTTTGGCCCTGTTGTCCCAAACTGCCCCAGCACTTCCCACATTGCTCAAAGTGGCTAGCTTTCATCCCAACACAGTTTATAGGGCCATACGGTACATAGTTTTCAAGTTACAGACTAAGCTAAGCAAAAGTGAACCAGGCCTTTTTACTGTGAAAATGGCACTTTGGGACTGTGAAAGTGACATTTTGGCCCTGTTGTCCCAAACTGCCCCAGCACTTCCCACATTGCTCAAAGTGGCTAGCTTTCATCCCAACACAGTTTATAGGGCCATACGGTACATAGTTTTCAAGTTACAGACTAAGCTAAGCAAAATGAATCTTTTTTTTTTTACTGTGAAAATGGCACTTTGGGACTGTGAAAGGGTTGGGGTTAGGGTTAGGGTTTTGGCCCTGTTGTCCCAAACTGCCCCAGCACTTCCCACATTGCTCAAAGTGGCTAGCTTTCATCCCAACACAGTTTATAGGGCCATACGGTACATAGTTTTCAAGTTACAGACTAAGCTAAGCAAAATGAATCTTTTTTTTTTTACTGTGAAAATGGCACTTTGGGACTGTGAAAGGGTTAGGGTTAGGGTTAGGGTTTTGGCCCTGTTGTCCCAAACTGCCCCAGCACTTCCCACATTGCTCAAAGTGGCTAGCTTTCATCCCAACACAGTTTATAGGGCCATACGGTACATAGTTTTCAAGTTACAGACTAAGCTAAGCAAAAGTGAACCAGGCCTTTTTACTGTGAAAATGGCACTTTGGGACTGTGAAAGTGACATTTTGGCCCTGTTGTCCCAAACTGCCCCAGCACTTCCCACATTGCTCAAAGTGGCTAGCTTTCATCCCAACACAGTTTATAGGGCCATACGGTACATAGTTTTCAAGTTACAGACTAAGCTAAGCAAAATGAATCTTTTTTTTTTTACTGTGAAAATGGCACTTTGGGACTGTGAAAGGGTTAGGGTTAGGGTTAGGGTTTTGGCCCTGTTGTCCCAAACTGCCCCAGCACTTCCCACATTGCTCAAAGTGGCTAGCTTTCATCCCAACACAGTTTATAGGGCCATACGGTACATAGTTTTCAAGTTACAGACTAAGCTAAGCAAAAGTGAACCAGGCCTTTTTACTGTGAAAATGGCACTTTGGGACTGTGAAAGTGACATTTTGGCCCTGTTGTCCCAAACTGCCCCAGCACTTCCCACATTGCTCAAAGTGGCTAGCTTTCATCCCAACACAGTTTATAGGGCCATACGGTACATAGTTTTCAAGTTACAGACTAAGCTAAGCAAAAGTGAACCAGGCCTTTTTACTGTGAAAATGGCACTTTGGGACTGTGAAAGTGACATTTTGGCCCTGTTGTCCCAAACTGCCCCAGCACTTCCCACATTGCTCAAAGTGGCTAGCTTTCATCCCAACACAGTTTATAGGGCCATACGGTACATAGTTTTCAAGTTACAGACTAAGCTAAGCAAAATGAATCTTTTTTTTTTTACTGTGAAAATGGCACTTTGGGACTGTGAAAGGGTTAGGGTTAGGGTTAGGGTTTTGGCCCTGTTGTCCCAAACTGCCCCAGCACTTCCCACATTGCTCAAAGTGGCTAGCTTTCATCCCAACACAGTTTATAGGGCCATACGGTACATAGTTTTCAAGTTACAGACTAAGCTAAGCAAAAGTGAACCAGGCCTTTTTACTGTGAAAATGGCACTTTGGGACTGTGAAAGTGACATTTTGGCCCTGTTGTCCCAAACTGCCCCAGCACTTCCCACATTGCTCAAAGTGGCTAGCTTTCATCCCAACACAGTTTATAGGGCCATACGGTACATAGTTTTCAAGTTACAGACTAAGCTAAGCAAAAGTGAACCAGGCCTTTTTACTGTGAAAATGGCACTTTGGGACTGTGAAAGTGACATTTTGGCCCTGTTGTCCCAAACTGCCCCAGCACTTCCCACATTGCTCAAAGTGGCTAGCTTTCATCCCAACACAGTTTATAGGGCCATACGGTACATAGTTTTCAAGTTACAGACTAAGCTAAGCAAAATGAATCTTTTTTTTTTTACTGTGAAAATGGCACTTTGGGACTGTGAAAGGGTTGGGGTTAGGGTTAGGGTTTTGGCCCTGTTGTCCCAAACTGCCCCAGCACTTCCCACATTGCTCAAAGTGGCTAGCTTTCATCCCAACACAGTTTATAGGGCCATACGGTACATAGTTTTCAAGTTACAGACTAAGCTAAGCAAAATGAATCTTTTTTTTTTACTGTGAAAATGGCACTTTGGGACTGTGAAAGGGTTAGGGTTAGGGTTAGGGTTTTGGCCCTGTTGTCCCAAACTGCCCCAGCACTTCCCACATTGCTCAAAGTGGCTAGCTTTCATCCCAACACAGTTTATAGGGCCATACGGTACATAGTTTTCAAGTTACAGACTAAGCTAAGCAAAAGTGAACCAGGCCTTTTTACTGTGAAAATGGCACTTTGGGACTGTGAAAGTGACATTTTGGCCCTGTTGTCCCAAACTGCCCCAGCACTTCCCACATTGCTCAAAGTGGCTAGCTTTCATCCCAACACAGTTTATAGGGCCATACGGTACATAGTTTTCAAGTTACAGACTAAGCTAAGCAAAATGAATCTTTTTTTTTTTACTGTGAAAATGGCACTTTGGGACTGTGAAAGGGTTAGGGTTAGGGTTAGGGTTTTGGCCCTGTTGTCCCAAACTGCCCCAGCACTTCCCACATTGCTCAAAGTGGCTAGCTTTCATCCCAACACAGTTTATAGGGCCATACGGTACATAGTTTTCAAGTTACAGACTAAGCTAAGCAAAAGTGAACCAGGCCTTTTTACTGTGAAAATGGCACTTTGGGACTGTGAAAGTGACATTTTGGCCCTGTTGTCCCAAACTGCCCCAGCACTTCCCACATTGCTCAAAGTGGCTAGCTTTCATCCCAACACAGTTTATAGGGCCATACGGTACATAGTTTTCAAGTTACAGACTAAGCTAAGCAAAAGTGAACCAGGCCTTTTTACTGTGAAAATGGCACTTTGGGACTGTGAAAGTGACATTTTGGCCCTGTTGTCCCAAACTGCCCCAGCACTTCCCACATTGCTCAAAGTGGCTAGCTTTCATCCCAACACAGTTTATAGGGCCATACGGTACATAGTTTTCAAGTTACAGACTAAGCTAAGCAAAATTAATCTTTTTTTTTTTACTGTGAAAATGGCACTTTGGGACTGTGAAAGGGTTAGGGTTAGGGTTAGGGTTTTGGCCCTGTTGTCCCAAACTGCCCCAGCACTTCCCACATTGCTCAAAGTGGCTAGCTTTCATCCCAACACAGTTTATAGGGCCATACGGTACATAGTTTTCAAGTTACAGACTAAGCTAAGCAAAAGTGAACCAGGCCTTTTTACTGTGAAAATGGCACTTTGGGACTGTGAAAGTGACATTTTGGCCCTGTTGTCCCAAACTGCCCCAGCACTTCCCACATTGCTCAAAGTGGCTAGCTTTCATCCCAACAAAGTTTATAGGGCCATACGGTACATAGTTTTCAAGTTACAGACTAAGCAAAGCAAAATGAATCTTTTTTTTTTTACTGTGAAAATGGCACTTTGGGACTGTGAAAGGGTTGGGGTTAGGGTTAGGGTTTTGGCCCTGTTGTCCCAAACTGCCCCAGCACTTCCCACATTGCTCAAAGTGGCTAGCTTTCATCCCAACACAGTTTATAGGGCCATACGGTACATAGTTTTCAAGTTACAGACTAAGCTAAGCAAAATGAATCTTTTTTTTTTTACTGTGAAAATGGCACTTTGGGACTGTGAAAGGGTTAGGGTTAGGGTTAGGGTTTTGGCCCTGTTGTCCCAAACTGCCCCAGCACTTCCCACATTGCTCAAAGTGGCTAGCTTTCATCCCAACACAGTTTATAGGGCCATACGGTACATAGTTTTCAAGTTACAGACTAAGCTAAGCAAAAGTGAACCAGGCCTTTTTACTGTGAAAATGGCACTTTGGGACTGTGAAAGTGACATTTTGGCCCTGTTGTCCCAAACTGCCCCAGCACTTCCCACATTGCTCAAAGTGGCTAGCTTTCATCCCAACACAGTTTATAGGGCCATACGGTACATAGTTTTCAAGTTACAGACTAAGCTAAGCAAAATGAATCTTTTTTTTTTTACTGTGAAAATGGCACTTTGGGACTGTGAAAGGGTTGGGGTTAGGGTTAGGGTTTTGGCCCTGTTGTCCCAAACTGCCCCAGCACTTCCCACATTGCTCAAAGTGGCTAGCTTTCATCCCAACACAGTTTATAGGGCCATACGGTACATAGTTTTCAAGTTACAGACTAAGCTAAGCAAAAGTGAACCAGGCCTTTTTACTGTGAAAATGGCACTTTGGGACTGTGAAAGTGACATTTTGGCCCTGTTGTCCCAAACTGCCCCAGCACTTCCCACATTGCTCAAAGTGGCTAGCTTTCATCCCAACACAGTTTATAGGGCCATACGGTACATAGTTTTCAAGTTACAGACTAAGCTAAGCAAAATGAATCTTTTTTTTTTTACTGTGAAAATGGCACTTTGGGACTGTGAAAGGGTTAGGGTTAGGGTTAGGGTTTTGGCCCTGTTGTCCCAAACTGCCCCAGCACTTCCCACATTGCTCAAAGTGGCTAGCTTTCATCCCAACACAGTTTATAGGGCCATACGGTACATAGTTTTCAAGTTACAGACTAAGCTAAGCAAAAGTGAACCAGGCCTTTTTACTGTGAAAACGGCACTTTGGGACTGTGAAAGTGACATTTTGGCCCTGTTGTCCCAAACTGCCCCAGCACTTCCCACATTGCTCAAAGTGGCTAGCTTTCATCCCAACACAGTTTATAGGGCCATACGGTACATAGTTTTCAAGTTACAGACTAAGCTAAGCAAAAGTGAACCAGGCCTTTTTACTGTGAAAATGGCACTTTGGGACTGTGAAAGTGACATTTTGGCCCTGTTGTCCCAAACTGCCCCAGCACTTCCCACATTGCTCAAAGTGGCTAGCTTTCATCCCAACACAGTTTATAGGGCCATACGGTACATAGTTTTCAAGTTACAGACTAAGCTAAGCAAAATGAATCTTTTTTTTTTTACTGTGAAAATGGCACTTTGGGACTGTGAAAGGGTTAGGGTTAGGGTTAGGGTTTTGGCCCTGTTGTCCCAAACTGCCCCAGCACTTCCCACATTGCTCAAAGTGGCTAGCTTTCATCCCAACACAGTTTATAGGGCCATACGGTACATAGTTTTCAAGTTACAGACTAAGCTAAGCAAAAGTGAACCAGGCCTTTTTACTGTGAAAACGGCACTTTGGGACTGTGAAAGTGACATTTTGGCCCTGTTGTCCCAAACTGCCCCAGCACTTCCCACATTGCTCAAAGTGGCTAGCTTTCATCCCAACACAGTTTATAGGGCCATACGGTACATAGTTTTCAAGTTACAGACTAAGCTAAGCAAAAGTGAACCAGGCCTTTTTACTGTGAAAATGGCACTTTGGGACTGTGAAAGTGACATTTTGGCCCTGTTGTCCCAAACTGCCCCAGCACTTCCCACATTGCTCAAAGTGGCTAGCTTTCATCCCAACACAGTTTATAGGGCCATACGGTACATAGTTTTCAAGTTACAGACTAAGCTAAGCAAAATGAATCTTTTTTTTTTTACTGTGAAAATGGCACTTTGGGACTGTGAAAGGGTTAGGGTTAGGGTTAGGGTTTTGGCCCTGTTGTCCCAAACTGCCCAGCACTTCCCACATTGCTCAAAGTGGCTAGCTTTCATCCCAACACAGTTTATAGGGCCATACGGTACATAGTTTTCAAGTTACAGACTAAGCTAAGCAAAAGTGAACCAGGCCTTTTTACTGTGAAAATGGCACTTTGGGACTGTGAAAGTGACATTTTGGCCCTGTTGTCCCAAACTGCCCCAGCACTTCCCACATTGCTCAAAGTGGCTAGCTTTCATCCCAACACAGTTTATAGGGCCATACGGTACATAGTTTTCAAGTTACAGACTAAGCTAAGCAAAATGAATCTTTTTTTTTTTACTGTGAAAATGGCACTTTGGGACTGTGAAAGGGTTGGGGTTAGGGTTAGGGTTTTGGCCCTGTTGTCCCAAACTGCCCCAGCACTTCCCACATTGCTCAAAGTGGCTAGCTTTCATCCCAACACAGTTTATAGGGCCATACGGTACATAGTTTTCAAGTTACAGACTAAGCTAAGCAAAATGAATCTTTTTTTTTTTACTGTGAAAATGGCACTTTGGGACTGTGAAAGGGTTAGGGTTAGGGTTAGGGTTTTGGCCCTGTTGTCCCAAACTGCCCCAGCACTTCCCACATTGCTCAAAGTGGCTAGCTTTCATCCGAACACAGTTTATAGGGCCATACGGTACATAGTTTTCAAGTTACAGACTAAGCTAAGCAAAATGAATCTTTTTTTTTTTACTGTGAAAATGGCACTTTGGGACTGTGAAAGGGTTAGGGTTAGGGTTAGGGTTTTGGCCCTGTTGTCCCAAACTGCCCCAGCACTTCCCACATTGCTCAAAGTGGCTAGCTTTCATCCCAACACAGTTTATAGGGCCATACGGTACATAGTTTTCAAGTTACAGACTAAGCTAAGCAAAAGTGAACCAGGCCTTTTTACTGTGAAAATGGCACTTTGGGACTGTGAAAGTGACATTTTGGCCCTGTTGTCCCAAACTGCCCCAGCACTTCCCACATTGCTCAAAGTGGCTAGCTTTCATCCCAACACAGTTTATAGGGCCATACGGTACATAGTTTTCAAGTTACAGACTAAGCTAAGCAAAATGAATCTTTTTTTTTTTACTGTGAAAATGGCACTTTGGGACTGTGAAAGGGTTGGGGTTAGGGTTAGGGTTTTGGCCCTGTTGTCCCAAACTGCCCCAGCACTTCCCACATTGCTCAAAGTGGCTAGCTTTCATCCCAACACAGTTTATAGGGCCATACGGTACATAGTTTTCAAGTTACAGACTAAACTAAGCAAAATGAATCTTTTTTTTTTTACTGTGAAAATGGCACTTTGGGACTGTGAAAGGGTTAGGGTTAGGGTTAGGGTTTTGGCCCTGTTGTCCCAAACTGCCCCAGCACTTCCCACATTGCTCAAAGTGGCTAGCTTTCATCCCAACACAGTTTATAGGGCCATACGGTACATAGTTTTCAAGTTACAGACTAAGCTAAGCAAAAGTGAACCAGGCCTTTTTACTGTGAAAATGGCACTTTGGGACTGTGAAAGTGACATTTTGGCCCTGTTGTCCCAAACTGCCCCAGCACTTCCCACATTGCTCAAAGTGGCTAGCTTTCATCCCAACACAGTTTATAGGGCCATACGGTACATAGTTTTCAAGTTACAGACTAAGCTAAGCAAAATGAATCTTTTTTTTTTTTACTGTGAAAATGGCACTTTGGGACTGTGAAAGGGTTAGGGTTAGGGTTAGGGTTTTGGCCCTGTTGTCCCAAACTGCCCCAGCACTTCCCACATTGCTCAAAGTGGCTAGCTTTCATCCCAACACAGTTTATAGGGCCATACGGTACATAGTTTTCAAGTTACAGACTAAGCTAAGCAAAAGTGAACCAGGCCTTTTTACTGTGAAAATGGCACTTTGGGACTGTGAAAGTGACATTTTGGCCCTGTTGTCCCAAACTGCCCCAGCACTTCCCACATTGCTCAAAGTGGCTAGCTTTCATCCCAACACAGTTTATAGGGCCATACGGTACATAGTTTTCAAGTTACAGACTAAGCTAAGCAAAATTAATCTTTTTTTTTTTACTGTGAAAATGGCACTTTGGGACTGTGAAAGGGTTGGGGTTAGGGTTAGGGTTTTGGCCCTGTTGTCCCAAACTGCCCCAGCACTTCCCACATTGCTCAAAGTGGCTAGCTTTCATCCCAACACAGTTTATAGGGCCATACGGTACATAGTTTTCAAGTTACAGACTAAGCTAAGCAAAATTAATCTTTTTTTTTTTACTGTGAAAATGGCACTTTGGGACTGTGAAAGGGTTAGGGTTAGGGTTAGGGTTTTGGCCCTGTTGTCCCAAACTGCCCCAGCACTTCCCACATTGCTCAAAGTGGCTAGCTTTCATCCCAACACAGTTTATAGGGCCATACGGTACATAGTTTTCAAGTTACAGACTAAGCTAAGCAAAAGTGAACCAGGCCTTTTTACTGTGAAAATGGCACTTTGGGACTGTGAAAGTGACATTTTGGCCCTGTTGTCCCAAACTGCCCCAGCACTTCCCACATTGCTCAAAGTGGCTAGCTTTCATCCCAACACAGTTTATAGGGCCATACGGTACATAGTTTTCAAGTTACAGACTAAGCTAAGCAAAATGAATCTTTTTTTTTTTACTGTGAAAATGGCACTTTGGGACTGTGAAAGGGTTGGGGTTAGGGTTAGGGTTTTGGCCCTGTTGTCCCAAACTGCCCCAGCACTTCCCACATTGCTCAAAGTGGCTAGCTTTCATCCCAACACAGTTTATAGGGCCATACGGTACATAGTTTTCAAGTTACAGACTAAGCTAAGCAAAAGTGAACCAGGCCTTTTTACTGTGAAAACGGCACTTTGGGACTGTGAAAGTGACATTTTGGCCCTGTTGTCCCAAACTGCCCCAGCACTTCCCACATTGCTCAAAGTGGCTAGCTTTCATCCCAACACAGTTTATAGGGCCATACGGTACATAGTTTTCAAGTTACAGACTAAGCTAAGCAAAAGTGAACCAGGCCTTTTTACTGTGAAAATGGCACTTTGGGACTGTGAAAGTGACATTTTGGCCCTGTTGTCCCAAACTGCCCCAGCACTTCCCACATTGCTCAAAGTGGCTAGCTTTCATCCCAACACAGTTTATAGGGCCATACGGTACATAGTTTTCAAGTTACAGACTAAGCTAAGCAAAATGAATCTTTTTTTTTTTACTGTGAAAATGGCACTTTGGGACTGTGAAAGGGTTAGGGTTAGGGTTAGGGTTTTGGCCCTGTTGTCCCAAACTGCCCCAGCACTTCCCACATTGCTCAAAGTGGCTAGCTTTCATCCCATCACAGTTTATAGGGCCATACGGTACATAGTTTTCAAGTTACAGACTAAGCTAAGCAAAAGTGAACCAGGCCTTTTTACTGTGAAAATGGCACTTTGGGACTGTGAAAGTGACATTTTGGCCCTGTTGTCCCAAACTGCCCCAGCACTTCCCACATTGCTCAAAGTGGCTAGCTTTCATCCCAACACAGTTTATAGGGCCATACGGTACATAGTTTTCAAGTTACAGACTAAGCTAAGCAAAATGAATCTTTTTTTTTTTACTGTGAAAATGGCACTTTGGGACTGTGAAAGGGTTGGGGTTAGGGTTAGGGTTTTGGCCCTGTTGTCCCAAACTGCCCCAGCACTTCCCACATTGCTCAAAGTGGCTAGCTTTCATCCCAACACAGTTTATAGGGCCATACGGTACATAGTTTTCAAGTTACAGACTAAGCTAAGCAAAAGTGAACCAGGCCTTTTTACTGTGAAAACGGCACTTTGGGACTGTGAAAGTGACATTTTGGCCCTGTTGTCCCAAACTGCCCCAGCACTTCCCACATTGCTCAAAGTGGCTAGCTTTCATCCCAACACAGTTTATAGGGCCATACGGTACATAGTTTTCAAGTTACAGACTAAGCTAAGCAAAAGTGAACCAGGCCTTTTTACTGTGAAAATGGCACTTTGGGACTGTGAAAGTGACATTTTGGCCCTGTTGTCCCAAACTGCCCCAGCACTTCCCACATTGCTCAAAGTGGCTAGCTTTCATCCCAACACAGTTTATAGGGCCATACGGTACATAGTTTTCAAGTTACAGACTAAGCTAAGCAAAATGAATCTTTTTTTTTTTACTGTGAAAATGGCACTTTGGGACTGTGAAAGGGTTAGGGTTAGGGTTAGGGTTTTGGCCCTGTTGTCCCAAACTGCCCCAGCACTTCCCACATTGCTCAAAGTGGCTAGCTTTCATCCCATCACAGTTTATAGGGCCATACGGTACATAGTTTTCAAGTTACAGACTAAGCTAAGCAAAAGTGAACCAGGCCTTTTTACTGTGAAAATGGCACTTTGGGACTGTGAAAGTGACATTTTGGCCCTGTTGTCCCAAACTGCCCCAGCACTTCCCACATTGCTCAAAGTGGCTAGCTTTCATCCCAACACAGTTTATAGGGCCATACGGTACATAGTTTTCAAGTTACAGACTAAGCTAAGCAAAATGAATCTTTTTTTTTTTACTGTGAAAATGGCACTTTGGGACTGTGAAAGGGTTGGGGTTAGGGTTAGGGTTTTGGCCCTGTTGTCCCAAACTGCCCCAGCACTTCCCACATTGCTCAAAGTGGCTAGCTTTCATCCCAACACAGTTTATAGGGCCATACGGTACATAGTTTTCAAGTTACAGACTAAGCTAAGCAAAATGAATCTTTTTTTTTTTACTGTGAAAATGGCACTTTGGGACTGTGAAAGGGTTAGGGTTAGGGTTAGGGTTTTGGCCCTGTTGTCCCAAACTGCCCCAGCACTTCCCACATTGCTCAAAGTGGCTAGCTTTCATCCCAACACAGTTTATAGGGCCATACGGTACATAGTTTTCAAGTTACAGACTAAGCTAAGCAAAAGTGAACCAGGCCTTTTTACTGTGAAAATGGCACTTTGGGACTGTGAAAGTGACATTTTGGCCCTGTTGTCCCAAACTGCCCCAGCACTTCCCACATTGCTCAAAGTGGCTAGCTTTCATCCCAACACAGTTTATAGGGCCATACGGTACATAGTTTTCAAGTTACAGACTAAGCTAAGCAAAATGAATCTTTTTTTTTTTACTGTGAAAATGGCACTTTGGGACTGTGAAAGGGTTAGGGTTAGGGTTAGGGTTTTGGCCCTGTTGTCCCAAACTGCCCCAGCACTTCCCACATTGCTCAAAGTGGCTAGCTTTCATCCCAACACAGTTTATAGGGCCATACGGTACATAGTTTTCAAGTTACAGACTAAGCTAAGCAAAAGTGAACCAGGCCTTTTTACTGTGAAAATGGCACTTTGGGACTGTGAAAGTGACATTTTGGCCCTGTTGTCCCAAACTGCCCCAGCACTTCCCACATTGCTCAAAGTGGCTAGCTTTCATCCCAACACAGTTTATAGGGCCATACGGTACATAGTTTTCAAGTTACAGACTAAGCTAAGCAAAATGAATCTTTTTTTTTTTACTGTGAAAATGGCACTTTGGGACTGTGAAAGGGTTGGGGTTAGGGTTAGGGTTTTGGCCCTGTTGTCCCAAACTGCCCCAGCACTTCCCACATTGCTCAAAGTGGCTAGCTTTCATCCCAACACAGTTTATAGGGCCATACGGTACATAGTTTTCAAGTTACAGACTAAGCTAAGCAAAAGTGAACCAGGCCTTTTTACTGTGAAAATGGCACTTTGGGACTGTGAAAGTGACATTTTGGCCCTGTTGTCCCAAACTGCCCCAGCACTTCCCACATTGCTCAAAGTGGCTAGCTTTCATCCCAACACAGTTTATAGGGCCATACGGTACATAGTTTTCAAGTTACAGACTAAGCTAAGCAAAAGTGAACCAGGCCTTTTTACTGTGAAAATGGCACTTTGGGACTGTGAAAGTGACATTTTGGCCCTGTTGTCCCAAACTGCCCCAGCACTTCCCACATTGCTCAAAGTGGCTAGCTTTCATCCCAACACAGTTTATAGGGCCATACGGTACATAGTTTTCAAGTTACAGACTAAGCTAAGCAAAATGAATCTTTTTTTTTTTACTGTGAAAATGGCACTTTGGGACTGTGAAAGGGTTGGGGTTAGGGTTAGGGTTTTGGCCCTGTTGTCCCAAACTGCCCCAGCACTTCCCACATTGCTCAAAGTGGCTAGCTTTCATCCCAACACAGTTTATAGGGCCATACGGTACATAGTTTTCAAGTTACAGACTAAGCTAAGCAAAATGAATCTTTTTTTTTTTACTGTGAAAATGGCACTTTGGGACTGTGAAAGGGTTAGGGTTAGGGTTAGGGTTTTGGCCCTGTTGTCCCAAACTGCCCCAGCACTTCCCACATTGCTCAAAGTGGCTAGCTTTCATCCCAACACAGTTTATAGGGCCATACGGTACATAGTTTTCAAGTTACAGACTAAGCTAAGCAAAAGTGAACCAGGCCTTTTTACTGTGAAAATGGCACTTTGGGACTGTGAAAGTGACATTTTGGCCCTGTTGTCCCAAACTGCCCCAGCACTTCCCACATTGCTCAAAGTGGCTAGCTTTCATCCCAACACAGTTTATAGGGCCATACGGTACATAGTTTTCAAGTTACAGACTAAGCTAAGCAAAATGAATCTTTTTTTTTTTACTGTGAAAATGGCACTTTGGGACTGTGAAAGGGTTGGGGAGTAGTCTAATAGGATGTATGTTCGGTACCTTTTTTGGCCACTGGTGGCGCTAGTGAGCAATTTAATGCATAATTTGCATAATTAATTATGCAAATTAGTAATTAAACATTCCATGAATTCCATAGATATAATTAGCATAATCATAAATCATAAATATCCATAAATATAAATATCCATAAATATAATTAGCATATAATAGTTTATAATTAAATAATAATAAAAACTAATGATAGTTATTTATAAAATGCATGATGTGTGTGTGATTAGCTGATCTCATCTCTCTCTCTCCCTGCGTCTCATGTGCCATGCCTCCCCAAAAGCCAGCAGAGATGCTGACTCGAAGGTGTGAAAAACAAACAAATGTAAATTTGTTTGTTTGTCCCTGGGGGTGAGGTGGGGGGATGGGCTCCCAGTCTTTGTGGAATGCCATGGGCCAGACATGCAAATTAAATGAAGCGCGGGGGTGGGGTGGGGGGATGGGCTCTAACCAGGTGCCAGGTGCGACATGCAAATTAAATGAAGAGCGGGGGTGGGGTGGGGGGATGGGCTCCCCCCTTTGTGGAATGCCAGGTGCCAGACATGCAAATTAGATAAACACAGAGGTGGGGGCTCCACTCTTTGAAGTGAATTGTATGCATAAATGAATCAAGTTAGTATTTAAATTCCTTACATACATTGACAGGGGGTGTGTGATTCCTCCTAGTGGTCAATCTCTCTATATATATATATAATTACACTGCAATACCTACCATGCCCTGACGTGATCTCAGTCATCTAGGGCAATGTTTTTCAATCAATGGTCTGGGGACCACCAATGGTCCTTGAATGTAATTCTTGTAAAAAATAAATGATACCCCCCCTAGTGTTCAATCTCTATATAAATATTTACACTGCAATACCATTTATGCCCTGATTTCAGTCACCTAGTGCAAATGTTTTCACGCAATGGTCCGGGGGCTACCGATGGTCTTTGAGAGGGTGTCTGTCTTGTATTATTTTTATGTTGTGTCTTTGAATTTTTTTATGTTTCATGTTGTCCTAATGGGGTTGGGTATTGTATATCTTGTATTATTTTTTGTGTTTTGTGTTGTGTCTTTGAATTTTGCATGCTTCATGTGGTACTAGGTGTTTGGGTTATTGTCTGTCTTGTATTATTTTTGGTGTTTTGTGTTGGGATCTTTTAATTTTTTATGTTTCATGTTGTCCAAATGGGGTTGGGTATTGTATATCTTGTATTATTTTTTGTGTTTTGTGTTGTGTCTTTGAATTTTGCATGCTTCATGTGGTACTAGGGGTTTGGGTTATTGTCTGTCTTGTATTATTTGTGGTGTTTTGTGTTGGGATCTTTGAATTTTTTATGTTTCATGTTGTCCAAATGGGGTTGGGTATTGCATATCTTGTATTATTTTTTGTGTTTTGTGTTGTGTCTTTGAATTTTGCATGTTTCATGTGGTATTAATGTGGTTGGGTTATTGTCTGTCTTGTATTATTTTTGGTGTTTTGTGTTGGGATCTTTGCATTTTTTATGTTTCATGTTGTCCAAATGGGGTTGGGTATTGTATATCTTGTATTATTTTTGGTGTTTTGTGTTGTATCTTTGAATTTTGTATGCTTCATGTGGTACTAGGTGTTTGGGTTATTGTCTGTCTTGTATTATTTTTGGTGTTTTGTGTTGGGATCTTTGAATTTTTTATGTTTCATGTTGTCCAAATGGGGGTTGGGTATTGTATATCTTGTATTATTTTTGGTGTTTTGTGTTGTGTCTTTGAATTTTGCATGCTTCATGTGGTACTAGGTGTTTGGGTTATTGTCTGTCTTGCATTATTTTTGGTGTTTTGTGTTGGGATCTTTGAATTTTTTATGTTTCATGTTGTCCAAATGGGGTTGGGTATTGTATATCTTGTATTATTTTTGGTGTTTTGTGTTGTGTCTTTGAATTTTGTATGCTTCATGTGGTACTAGGTGTTTGGGTTATTGTCTGTCTTGTATTATTTTTGGTGTTTTGTGTTGGGATCTTTGAATTTTTTATGTTTCATGTTGTCCAAATGGGGTTGGGTATTGTCTGTCTTGTATTATTTTTGGTGTTTTGTGTTGGGGTCTTTGAATTTTGCATGCTTCATGTGGTACTAATGTGTTTTGGTTATTGTCTGTCTTGTATCATTTTTGGTGTTTTGTGTTGTGTCTCTGAATTTTTTTTTATGTTTCATGTTGTCCTAATGGGTTGGGTATTGTATATCTTGTATTATTTTTTGTGTTTTGTGTTGTGTCTTTGAATTTTGCATGCTTCATGTGGTACTAGGTGTTTGGGTTATCGTCTGTCTTGTATTATTTTTGGTGTTTTGTGTTGGGATCTTTGAATTTTTTATGTTTCATGTTGTCCAAATGGGGTTGGGTATTGTATATCTTGTATTATTTTTTGTGTTTTGTGTTGGGTCTTTGAATTTTGCATGCTTCATGTGGTACTAGGTGTTGGGGTTATTGTCTGTCTTGTATTATTTTTGGTGTTTTGTGTTGGGATCTTTGAATTTTTTTATGTTTCATGTTGTCCAAATGGGGTTGGGTATTGTATATCTTGTATTATTTTTTGTGTTTTGTGTTGGGTCTTTGAATTTTGCATGCTTCATGTGGTACTAGGTGTTGGGGTTATTGTCTGTCTTGTATTATTTTTGGTGTTTTGTGGTGGGATCTTTGATTTTTTTATGTTTCATGTTGTCCAAATGGGGTTGGGTATTGTCTGTCTTGTATTATTTTTTGTGTTTTGTGTTGTGTCTTTGAATTTTGCATGCTTCATGTGGTACTATGTGGTTGGGTTATTGTCTGTCTTGTATTATTTTTGGTGTTTTGTGTTGGGATCTTTGAATTTTTTATGTTTCATGTTGTCCAAATGGGGTTGGGTATTGTATATCTTGTATTATTTTTGGTGTTTTGTGTTGTGTCTTTGAATTTTGTATGCTTCATGTGGTACTAGGTGTTTGGGTTATTGTCTGTCTTGTATTATTTTTGGTGTTTTGTGTTGGGATCTTTGATTTTTTTATGTTTCATGTTGTCCAAATGGGGTTGGGTATTGTATATCTTGTATTATTTTTGGTGTTTTGTGTTGTGTCTTTGAATTTTGTATGCTTCATGTGGTACTAGGTGTTTGGGTTATTGTCTGTCTTGTATTATTTTTGGTGTTTTGTGTTGGGATCTTTGAATTTTTTATGTTTCATGTTGTCCAAATGGGGTTGGGTATTGTATATCTTGTATTATTTTTGGTGTTTTGTGTTGTGTCTTTGAATTTTGTATGCTTCATGTGGTACTAGGTGTTTGGGTTATTGTCTGTCTTGTATTATTTTTGGTGTTTTGTGTTGGGATCTTTGAATTTTTTATGTTTCATGTTGTCCAAATGGGGTTGGGTATTGGCTGTCTTGTATTATTTTTGGTGTTTTGTGTTGTGTCTTTCAATTTTGTATGCTTCATGTGGTACTAGGTGTTTGGGTTATTGTCTGTCTTGTATTATTTTTGGTGTTTTGTGTTGGGATCTTTGAATTTTTTATGTTTCATGTTGTCCAAATGGGGTTGGGTATTGTCTGTCTTGTATTATTTTTGGTGTTTTGTGTTGGGGTCTTTGAATTTTGCATGCTTCATGTGGTACTAATGTGTTTTGGTTATTGTCTGTCTTGTATCATTTTTGGTGTTTTGTGTTGTGTCTCTGAATTTTTTTTTATGTTTCATGTTGTCCTAATGGGTTGGGTATTGTATATCTTGTATTATTTTTTGTGTTTTGTGTTGTGTCTTTGAATTTTGCATGCTTCATGTGGTACTAGGTGTTTGGGTTATCGTCTGTCTTGTATTATTTTTGGTGTTTTGTGTTGGGATCTTTGAATTTTTTATGTTTCATGTTGTCCAAATGGGGTTGGGTATTGTATATCTTGTATTATTTTTTGTGTTTTGTGTTGGGTCTTTGAATTTTGCATGCTTCATGTGGTACTAGGTGTTGGGGTTATTGTCTGTCTTGTATTATTTTTGGTGTTTTGTGTTGGGATCTTTGAATTTTTTTATGTTTCATGTTGTCCAAATGGGGTTGGGTATTGTATATCTTGTATTATTTTTTGTGTTTTGTGTTGGGTCTTTGAATTTTGCATGCTTCATGTGGTACTAGGTGTTGGGGTTATTGTCTGTCTTGTATTATTTTTGGTGTTTTGTGGTGGGATCTTTGATTTTTTTATGTTTCATGTTGTCCAAATGGGGTTGGGTATTGTCTGTCTTGTATTATTTTTTGTGTTTTGTGTTGTGTCTTTGAATTTTGCATGCTTCATGTGGTACTATGTGGTTGGGTTATTGTCTGTCTTGTATTATTTTTGGTGTTTTGTGTTGGGATCTTTGAATTTTTTATGTTTCATGTTGTCCAAATGGGGTTGGGTATTGTATATCTTGTATTATTTTTGGTGTTTTGTGTTGTGTCTTTGAATTTTGTATGCTTCATGTGGTACTAGGTGTTTGGGTTATTGTCTGTCTTGTATTATTTTTGGTGTTTTGTGTTGGGATCTTTGATTTTTTTATGTTTCATGTTGTCCAAATGGGGTTGGGTATTGTATATCTTGTATTATTTTTGGTGTTTTGTGTTGTGTCTTTGAATTTTGTATGCTTCATGTGGTACTAGGTGTTTGGGTTATTGTCTGTCTTGTATTATTTTTGGTGTTTTGTGTTGGGATCTTTGAATTTTTTATGTTTCATGTTGTCCAAATGGGGTTGGGTATTGGCTGTCTTGTATTATTTTTGGTGTTTTGTGTTGTGTCTTTGAATTTTGTATGCTTCATGTGGTACTAGGTGTTTGGGTTATTGTCTGTCTTGTATTATTTTTGGTGTTTTGTGTTGGGATCTTTGAATTTTTTATGTTTCATGTTGTCCAAATGGGGTTGGGTATTGTATATCTTGTATTATTTTTGGTGTTTTGTGTTGTGTCTTTGAATTTTGTATGCTTCATGTGGTACTAGGTGTTTGGGTTATTGTCTGTCTTGTATTATTTTTGGTGTTTTGTGTTGGGATCTTTGAATTTTTTATGTTTCATGTTGTCCAAATGGGGTTGGGTATTGGCTGTCTTGTATTATTTTTGGTGTTTTGTGTTGTGTCTTTGAATTTTGTATGCTTCATGTGGTACTAGGTGTTTGGGTTATTGTCTGTCTTGTATTATTTTTGGTGTTTTGTGTTGGGATCTTTGAATTTTTTATGTTTCATGTTGTCCAAATGGGGTTGGGTATTGGCTGTCTTGTATTATTTTTGGTGTTTTGTGTTGTGTCTTTGAATTTTGTATGCTTCATATGGTACTAATGTGTTTGGGTTATTGTCGGTCTTGTATTATTTTTGTTGTTTTGTGTTGTGACTTGGAATTTTTTATGTTTCATGTTGTCCTAATGGGGTTGGGTATTGTATATCTTGTATTATTTTTTGTGTGTTGTGTTGTGTCTTTGAATTTTGCATGATTCATGTGGTATTAGGTGTTTGGGTTATTGTCTGTCTTGTATTATTTTTGGTGTTTTGTGTTGGGATCTTTGAATTTTTTATGTTTCATGTGGTCCAAATGGGGTTGGGTATTGTATATCTTGTATTATTTTTGGTGTTTTGTGTTGTGTCTTTGAATTTTGTATGTTTCATGTGGTACTAGGTGTTTGGGTTATTGTCTGTCTTGTATTATTTTCGGTGTTTTGGGTTGTGTCTTTGAATTTTTTATGTTTCATGTTGTCCTAATGGGGTTGGGTATTGTATATATTGTGTTATTTTTTGTGTTTTGTGTTGGGATCTTTGAATTTTGTATGCTTCATGTGGTACTAATGTGTTTGGGTTATTGTCTGTCTTGTATTATTTTCGGTGTTTTGTGTTGTGTCTTTGAATTTTTTATGTTTCATGTTGTCCTAATGGGGTTGGGTATTGTATATCTTGTATTATTTTTTGTGTTTTGTGTTGGGTCTTTGAATTTTGCATGCTTCAGGTGGTACTAGGTGTTGGGGTTATTGTCTGTCTTGTATTATTTTTGGTGTTTTGGGTTGTGTCTTTGAATTTTTTTATGTTTCATGTTGTCCTAATGGGTTGGGTATTGTATATCTTGTATTATTTTTTGTGTTTTGTGTTGTGTCTTTGAATTTTGCATGCTTCATGTGGTACTAGGTGTTTGGGTTATTGTCTGTCTTGTATTATTTTTGGTGTTTTGTGTTGGGATCTTTGAATTTTGCATGCTTCATGTGGTACTAATTCAAAATATTATATTATTACAAACAGGCGGCCTGTTGTATTAATATAATATTTTGAATTAGTACCACATGAAGCATGCAAAATTCAAAGACACAACCCAAAACACAAAAAATAATACAAGATATACAATACCCAACCCCATTAGGACAACATGAACCATAAAAAATTCAAAGACACAACACAAAACCCCGAAAATAATACAAGACAGACAATAACCCAAACACATTAGTACCACATGAAGCATGCATAATTCAAAGACACAACACAAAACACAAAAATAATACAAGATATACAATACCCAACCCCATTAGGACAACATGAAACATAAAAAATTCAAAGTCACAACACAAAACACCAAAAATAATACAAGACAGACAATAACCCAAACACATTAGTACCACATGAAGCATACAAAATTCAAAGACACAGCACAAAACACCAAAAATAATACAAGACAGACAATAAACCATACACCTTAGGACAACATGAAACATAAAAAATTCAAAGTCACAACACAAAACACCAAAAATAATACAAGACAGACAATAACCCAAACACATTAGTACCACATGAATCATGCAAAATTCAAAGACACAACCCAAAACACAAAAAATAATACAAGATATACAATACCCAACCCCATTTGGACAACATGAAACATAAAAAATTCAAAGATCCCAACACAAAACACCAAAAATAATACAAGACAGACAATAACCCAACCACCTAGTACCACATGAAGCATGCAAAATTCAAAGACACAACACAAAACACAAAAAATAATACAAGATATACAATACCCAACCCATTAGGACAACATGAAACATAAAAAATTCAAAGATCCCACCACAAAACACCAAAAATAATACAAGACAGACAATAACTCAACCACCTAGTACCACATGAAGCATGCAAAATTCAAACACACAACACAAAACACAAAAAATAATACAAGATATACAATACCCAACCCATTAGGACAACATGAAACATAAAAAAATTCAAAGACACAACACAAAACACCAAAAATAATACAAGACAGACAATAACCAAAACACATTAGTACCACATGAAGCATGCAAAATTCAAAGACACAACACAAAACACAAAAAATAATACAAGATATACAATACCCAACCCCATTAAGACAACATGAAACATAAAAAATTCAAAGACACAACACAAAACACCGAAAATAATACAAGACAGACAATAACCCAAACACATTAGTACCACATGAAGCATACAAAATTCAAAGATCCCAACACAAAACACCAAAAATAATACAAGACAGACAATACCCAACCCCATTTGGACAACATGAAACATAAAAAATTCAAAGATCCCAACACAAAACACCAAAAATAATACAAGACAGACAATAACCCAAACACCTAGTACCACATGAAGCATACAAAATTCAAAGACACAACACAAAACACCAAAAATAATACAAGATATACAATACCCAACCCCATTTGGACAACATGAAACATAAAAAAATTCAAAGATCCCAACACAAAACACCAAAAATAATACAAGACAGACAATAACCCAAAACACCTAGTACCACATGAAGCATGCAAAATTCAAAGACACAACACAAAACACAAAAAATAATACAAGATATACAATACCCAACCCCATTTGGACAACATGAAACATAAAAAATTCAAAGATCCCAACACAAAACACCAAAAATAATACAAGACAGACAATAACCCAAACACCTAGTACCACATGAAGCATGCAAAATTCAAAGACACAACACAAAACACAAAAAATAATACAAGATATACAATACCCAACCCATTAGGACAACATGAAACATAAAAAAATTCAAAGACACAACCCAAAACACCAAAAATAATACAAGACAGACAATAACCCCAACACCTAGTACCACCTGAAGCATGCAAAATTCAAAGACCCAACACAAAACACAAAAAATAATACAAGATATACAATACCCAACCCCATTAGGACAACATGAAACATAAAAAATTCAAAGACACAACACAAAACACCGAAAATAATACAAGACAGACAATAACCCAAACACCTAGTACCACATGAAACATACAAAATTCAAAGACACAACACAAAACACCAAAAATAATACAAGATATACAATACCCAACCCCATTTGGACCACATGAAACATAAAAAATTCAAAGATCCCAACACAAAACACCAAAAATAATACAAGACAGACAATAACCCAAACACCTAATACCACATGAATCATGCAAAATTCAAAGACACAACACAACACACAAAAAATAATACAAGATATACAATACCCAACCCCATTAGGACAACATGAAACATAAAAAATTCCAAGTCACAACACAAAACAACAAAAATAATACAAGACCGACAATAACCCAAACACATTAGTACCATATGAAGCATACAAAATTCAAAGACACAACACAAAACACCAAAAATGATACAAGACAGCCAATACCCAACCCCATTTGGACAACATGAAACATAAAAAATTCAAAGATCCCAACACAAAACACCAAAAATAATACAAGACAGACAATAACCCAAACACCTAGTACCACATGAAGCATACAAAATTCAAAGACACAACACAAAACACCAAAAATAATACAAGACAGCCAATACCCAACCCCATTTGGACAACATGAAACATAAAAAATTCAAAGATCCCAACACAAAACACCAAAAATAATACAAGACAGACAATAACCCAAACACCTAGTACCACATGAAGCATACAAAATTCAAAGACACAACACAAAACACCAAAAATAATACAAGATATACAATACCCAACCCCATTTGGACAACATGAAACATAAAAAATTCAAAGATCCCAACACAAAACACCAAAAATAATACAAGACAGACAATAACCCAAACACCTAGTACCACATGAAGCATACAAAATTAAAAGACACAACACAAAACACCAAAAATAATACAAGACAGCCAATACCCAACCCCATTTGGACAACATGAAACATAAAAAATTCAAAGATCCCAACACAAAACACCAAAAATAATACAAGACAGACAATAACCCAAACACCTAGTACCACATGAAGCATACAAAATTCAAAGACACAACACAAAACACCAAAAATAATACAAGATATACAATACCCAACCCCATTTGGACAACATGAAACATAAAAAATTCAAAGATCCCAACACAAAACACCAAAAATAATACAAGACAGACAATAACCCAAACACCTAGTACCACATGAAGCATACAAAATTCAAAGACACAACACAAAACACCAAAAATAATACAAGATATACAATACCCAACCCCATTTGGACAACATGAAACATAAAAAAATCAAAGATCCCAACACAAAACACCAAAAATAATACAAGACAGACAATAACCCAACCACATAGTACCACATGAAGCATGCAAAATTCAAAGACACAACACAAAACACAAAAAATAATACAAGACAGACAATACCCAACCCCATTTGGACAACATGAAACATAAAAAAATCAAAGATCCCACCACAAAACACCAAAAATAATACAAGACAGACAATAACCCCAACACCTAGTACCACATGAAGCATGCAAAATTCAATGACCCAACACAAAACACAAAAAATAATACAAGATATACAATACCCAACCCCATTTGGACAACATGAAACATAAAAAAATTCAAAGATCCCAACACAAAACACCAAAAATAATACAAGACAGACAATAACCCCAACACCTAGTACCACATGAAGCATGCCAAATTCAAAGACCCAACACAAAACACAAAAAATAATACAAGATATACAATACCCAACCCCATTTGGACAACATGAAACATAAAAAATTCAAAGATCCCAACACAAAACACCAAAAATAATACAAGACAGACGATAACCCAAACACCTAGTACCACATGAAGCATGCAAAATTCAAAGACACAACACAAAACACAAAAAAAAATACAAGATATACAATACCCAACCCATTAGGACAACATGAAACATAAAAAAAAAATCAAAGACACAACACAAAACACCAAAAATGATACAAGACAGACAATAACCAAAACACATTAGTACCACATGAAGCATGCAAAATTCAAAGACCCCAACACAAAACACCAAAAATAATACAAGACAGACAATACCCAACCCCATTTGGACAACATGAAACATAAAAAATTCAAAGATCCCAACACAAAACACCAAAAATAATACAAGACAGACAATAACCCAAACACCTAGTACCACATGAAGCATACAAAATTCAAAGACACAACACAAAACACCAAAAATAATACAAGATATACAATACCCAACCCCATTTGGACAACATGAAACATAAAAAATTCAAAGATCCCAACACAAAACACCAAAAATAATGCAAGACAGACAATAACCCAAACACCTAGTACCACATGAAGCATGCAAAATTCAAAGACACAACACAAAACACCAAAAATAATACAAGATATACAATACCCAACCCCCATTTGGACAACATGAAACATAAAAAATTCAAAGATCCCAACACAAAACACCAAAAATAATACAAGACAGACAATAACCCAAACACCTAGTACCACATGAAGCATACAAAATTCAAAGATACAACACAAAACACCAAAAATAATACAAGATATACAATACCCAACCCCATTTGGACAACATGAAACATAAAAAATGCAAAGATCCCAACACAAAACACCAAAAATAATACAAGACAGACAATAACCCAACCACATTAATACCACATGAAACATGCAAAATTCAAAGACACAACACAAAACACAAAAAATAATACAAGATATGCAATACCCAACCCCATTTGGACAACATGAAACATAAAAAATTCAAAGATCCCAACACAAAACACCAAAAATAATACAAGACAGACAATAACCCAAACACCTAGTACCACATGAAGCATGCAAAATTCAAAGACACAACACAAAACACAAAAAATAATACAAGATATACAATACCCAACCCCATTAGGACAACATGAAACATAAAAAAATTCAAAGACACAACATAAAAATAATACAAGACAGACACCCTCTCAAAGACCATCGGTAGCCCCCGGACCATTGCGTGAAAACATTTGCACTAGGTGACTGAAATCAGGGCATAAATGGTATTGCAGTGTAAATATTTATATAGAGATTGAACACTAGGGGGGGTATCATTTATTTTTTACAAGAATTACATTCAAGGACCATTGGTGGTCCCCAGACCATTGATTGAAAAACATTGCCCTAGATGACTGAGATCACGTCAGGGCATGGTAGGTATTGCAGTGTAAATATATATATATATAGAGAGATTGACCACTAGGAGGAATCACACACCCCCTGTCAATGTATGTAAGGAATTTAAATACTAACTTGATTAATTTATGCATACAATTCACTTCAAAGAGTGGAGCCCCCACCTCTGTGTTTATCTAATTTGCATGTCTGGCACCTGGCATTCCACAAAGACTGGGAGCCCATCCCCCCACCTCACCCCCAGGGACAAACAAACAAATTTACATTTGTTTGTTTTTCACACCTTCGAGTCAGCATCTCTGCTGGCTTTTGGGGAGGCATGGCACATGAGACGCAGGGAGAGAGAGAGATGAGATCAGCTAATCACACACACATCATGCATTTTATAAATAACTATCATTAGTTTTTATTATTATTTAATTATAAACTATTATATGCTAATTATATTTATGGATATTTATATTTATGGATATTTATGATTTATGATTATGCTAATTATATCTATGGAATTCATGGAATGTTTAATTACTAATTTGCATAATTAATTATGCAAATTATGCATTAAATTGCTCACTAGCGCCACCAGTGGCCAAAAAAGGTACCGAACATACATCCTATTAGACTACTTTGGGGTTAGGGTTAGGGTTTTGGCCCTGTTGTCCCAAACTGCCCCAGCACTTCCCACATTGCTCAAAGTGGCTAGCTTTCATCCCAACACAGTTTATAGGGCCATACGGTACATAGTTTTCAAGTTACAGACTAAGCTAAGCAAAATGAATCTTTTTTTTTTTACTGTGAAAATGGCACTTTGGGACTGTGAAAGGGTTAGGGTTAGGGTTAGGGTTTTGGCCCTGTTGTCCCAAACTGCCCCAGCACTTCCCACATTGCTCAAAGTGGCTAGCTTTCATCCCAACACAGTTTATAGGGCCATACGGTACATAGTTTTCAAGTTACAGACTAAGCTAAGCAAAAGTGAACCAGGCCTTTTTACTGTGAAAATGGCACTTTGGGACTGTGAAAGTGACATTTTGGCCCTGTTGTCCCAAACTGCCCCAGCACTTCCCACATTGCTCAAAGTGGCTAGCTTTCATCCCAACACAGTTTATAGGGCCATACGGTACATAGTTTTCAAGTTACAGACTAAGCTAAGCAAAATTAATCTTTTTTTTTTTACTGTGAAAATGGCACTTTGGGACTGTGAAAGGGTTGGGGTTAGGGTTAGGGTTTTGGCCCTGTTGTCCCAAACTGCCCCAGCACTTCCCACATTGCTCAAAGTGGCTAGCTTTCATCCCAACACAGTTTATAGGGCCATACGGTACATAGTTTTCAAGTTACAGACTAAGCTAAGCAAAATGAATCTTTTTTTTTTTACTGTGAAAATGGCACTTTGGGACTGTGAAAGGGTTAGGGTTAGGGTTAGGGTTTTGGCCCTGTTGTCCCAAACTGCCCCAGCACTTCCCACATTGCTCAAAGTGGCTAGCTTTCATCCCAACACAGTTTATAGGGCCATACGGTACATAGTTTTCAAGTTACAGACTAAGCTAAGCAAAAGTGAACCAGGCCTTTTTACTGTGAAAATGGCACTTTGGGACTGTGAAAGTGACATTTTGGCCCTGTTGTCCCAAACTGCCCCAGCACTTCCCACATTGCTCAAAGTGGCTAGCTTTCATCCCAACACAGTTTATAGGGCCATACGGTACATAGTTTTCAAGTTACAGACTAAGCTAAGCAAAATGAATCTTTTTTTTTTTACTGTGAAAATGGCACTTTGGGACTGTGAAAGGGTTAGGGTTAGGGTTAGGGTTTTGGCCCTGTTGTCCCAAACTGCCCCAGCACTTCCCACATTGCTCAAAGTGGCTAGCTTTCATCCCAACACAGTTTATAGGGCCATACGGTACATAGTTTTCAAGTTACAGACTAAGCTAAGCAAAAGTGAACCAGGCCTTTTTACTGTGAAAATGGCACTTTGGGACTGTGAAAGTGACATTTTGGCCCTGTTGTCCCAAACTGCCCCAGCACTTCCCACATTGCTCAAAGTGGCTAGCTTTCATCCCAACACAGTTTATAGGGCCATACGGTACATAGTTTTCAAGTTACAGACTAAGCTAAGCAAAATGAATCTTTTTTTTTTTACTGTGAAAATGGCACTTTGGGACTGTGAAAGGGTTGGGGTTAGGGTTAGGGTTTTGGCCCTGTTGTCCCAAACTGCCCCAGCACTTCCCACATTGCTCAAAGTGGCTAGCTTTCATCCCAACACAGTTTATAGGGCCATACGGTACATAGTTTTCAAGTTACAGACTAAGCTAAGCAAAATGAATCTTTTTTTTTTTACTGTGAAAATGGCACTTTGGGACTGTGAAAGGGTTAGGGTTAGGGTTAGGGTTTTGGCCCTGTTGTCCCAAACTGCCCCAGCACTTCCCACATTGCTCAAAGTGGCTAGCTTTCATCCCAACACAGTTTATAGGGCCATACGGTACATAGTTTTCAAGTTACAGACTAAGCTAAGCAAAAGTGAACCAGGCCTTTTTACTGTGAAAATGGCACTTTGGGACTGTGAAAGTGACATTTTGGCCCTGTTGTCCCAAACTGCCCCAGCACTTCCCACATTGCTCAAAGTGGCTAGCTTTCATCCCAACACAGTTTATAGGGCCATACGGTACATAGTTTTCAAGTTACAGACTAAGCTAAGCAAAATGAATCTTTTTTTTTTTACTGTGAAAATGGCACTTTGGGACTGTGAAAGGGTTAGGGTTAGGGTTAGGGTTTTGGCCCTGTTGTCCCAAACTGCCCCAGCACTTCCCACATTGCTCAAAGTGGCTAGCTTTCATCCCAACACAGTTTATAGGGCCATACGGTACATAGTTTTCAAGTTACAGACTAAGCTAAGCAAAAGTGAACCAGGCCTTTTTACTGTGAAAATGGCACTTTGGGACTGTGAAAGTGACATTTTGGCCCTGTTGTCCCAAACTGCCCCAGCACTTCCCACATTGCTCAAAGTGGCTAGCTTTCATCCCAACACAGTTTATAGGGCCATACGGTACATAGTTTTCAAGTTACAGACTAAGCTAAGCAAAATGAATCTTTTTTTTTTTACTGTGAAAATGGCACTTTGGGACTGTGAAAGGGTTGGGGTTAGGGTTAGGGTTTTGGCCCTGTTGTCCCAAACTGCCCCAGCACTTCCCACATTGCTCAAAGTGGCTAGCTTTCATCCCAACACAGTTTATAGGGCCATACGGTACATAGTTTTCAAGTTACAGACTAAGCTAAGCAAAATGAATCTTTTTTTTTTTACTGTGAAAATGGCACTTTGGGACTGTGAAAGGGTTAGGGTTAGGGTTAGGGTTTTGGCCCTGTTGTCCCAAACTGCCCCAGCACTTCCCACATTGCTCAAAGTGGCTAGCTTTCATCCCAACACAGTTTATAGGGCCATACGGTACATAGTTTTCAAGTTACAGACTAAGCTAAGCAAAAGTGAACCAGGCCTTTTTACTGTGAAAATGGCACTTTGGGACTGTGAAAGTGACATTTTGGCCCTGTTGTCCCAAACTGCCCCAGCACTTCCCACATTGCTCAAAGTGGCTAGCTTTCATCCCAACACAGTTTATAGGGCCATAGGGTACATAGTTTTCAAGTTACAGACTAAGCTAAGCAAAATGAATCTTTTTTTTTTTACTGTGAAAATGGCACTTTGGGACTGTGAAAGGGTTAGGGTTAGGGTTAGGGTTTTGGCCCTGTTGTCCCAAACTGCCCCAGCACTTCCCACATTGCTCAAAGTGGCTAGCTTTCATCCCAACACAGTTTATAGGGCCATACGGTACATAGTTTTCAAGTTACAGACTAAGCTAAGCAAAAGTGAACCAGGCCTTTTTACTGTGAAAACGGCACTTTGGGACTGTGAAAGTGACATTTTGGCCCTGTTGTCCCAAACTGCCCCAGCACTTCCCACATTGCTCAAAGTGGCTAGCTTTCATCCCAACACAGTTTATAGGGCCATACGGTACATAGTTTTCAAGTTACAGACTAAGCTAAGCAAAATGAATCTTTTTTTTTTTACTGTGAAAATGGCACTTTGGGACTGTGAAAGGGTTAGGGTTAGGGTTAGGGTTTTGGCCCTGTTGTCCCAAACTGCCCCAGCACTTCCCACATTGCTCAAAGTGGCTAGCTTTCATCCCAACACAGTTTATAGGGCCATACGGTACATAGTTTTCAAGTTACAGACTAAGCTAAGCAAAAGTGAACCAGGCCTTTTTACTGTGAAAATGGCACTTTGGGACTGTGAAAGTGACATTTTGGCCCTGTTGTCCCAAACTGCCCCAGCACTTCCCACATTGCTCAAAGTGGCTAGCTTTCATCCCAACACAGTTTATAGGGCCATACGGTACATAGTTTTCAAGTTACAGACTAAGCTAAGCAAAATGAATCTTTTTTTTTTTACTGTGAAAATGGCACTTTGGGACTGTGAAAGGGTTAGGGTTAGGGTTAGGGTTTTGGCCCTGTTGTCCCAAACTGCCCCAGCACTTCCCACATTGCTCAAAGTGGCTAGCTTTCATCCCAACACAGTTTATAGGGCCATACGGTACATAGTTTTCAAGTTACAGACTAAGCTAAGCAAAAGTGAACCAGGCCTTTTTACTGTGAAAATGGCACTTTGGGACTGTGAAAGTGACATTTTGGCCCTGTTGTCCCAAACTGCCCCAGCACTTCCCACATTGCTCAAAGTGGCTAGCTTTCATCCCAACACAGTTTATAGGGCCATAGGGTACATATTTTTCAAGTTACAGACTAAGCTAAGCAAAATGAATCTTTTTTTTTTTACTGTGAAAATGGCACTTTGGGACTGTGAAAGGGTTAGGGTTAGGGTTAGGGTTTTGGCCCTGTTGTCCCAAACTGCCCCAGCACTTCCCACATTGCTCAAAGTGGCTAGCTTTCATCCCAACACAGTTTATAGGGCCATACGGTACATAGTTTTCAAGTTACAGACTAAGCTAAGCAAAAGTGAACCAGGCCTTTTTACTGTGAAAACGGCACTTTGGGACTGTGAAAGTGACATTTTGGCCCTGTTGTCCCAAACTGCCCCAGCACTTCCCACATTGCTCAAAGTGGCTAGCTTTCATCCCAACACAGTTTATAGGGCCATACGGTACATAGTTTTCAAGTTACAGACTAAGCTAAGCAAAATGAATCTTTTTTTTTTTACTGTGAAAATGGCACTTTGGGACTGTGAAAGGGTTGGGGTTAGGGTTAGGGTTTTGGCCCTGTTGTCCCAAACTGCCCCAGCACTTCCCACATTGCTCAAAGTGGCTAGCTTTCATCCCAACACAGTTTATAGGGCCATACGGTACATAGTTTTCAAGTTACAGACTAAGCTAAGCAAAATGAATCTTTTTTTTTTTACTGTGAAAATGGCACTTTGGGACTGTGAAAGGGTTAGGGTTAGGGTTAGGGTTTTGGCCCTGTTGTCCCAAACTGCCCCAGCACTTCCCACATTGCTCAAAGTGGCTAGCTTTCATCCCAACACAGTTTATAGGGCCATACGGTACATAGTTTTCAAGTTACAGACTAAGCTAAGCAAAAGTGAACCAGGCCTTTTTACTGTGAAAATGGCACTTTGGGACTGTGAAAGTGACATTTTGGCCCTGTTGTCCCAAACTGCCCCAGCACTTCCCACATTGCTCAAAGTGGCTAGCTTTCATCCCAACACAGTTTATAGGGCCATACGGTACATAGTTTTCAAGTTACAGACTAAGCTAAGCAAAATGAATCTTTTTTTTTTTACTGTGAAAATGGCACTTTGGGACTGTGAAAGGGTTAGGGTTAGGGTTAGGGTTTTGGCCCTGTTGTCCCAAACTGCCCCAGCACTTCCCACATTGCTCAAAGTGGCTAGCTTTCATCCCAACACAGTTTATAGGGCCATACGGTACATAGTTTTCAAGTTACAGACTAAGCTAAGCAAAAGTGAACCAGGCCTTTTTACTGTGAAAACGGCACTTTGGGACTGTGAAAGTGACATTTTGGCCCTGTTGTCCCAAACTGCCCCAGCACTTCCCACATTGCTCAAAGTGGCTAGCTTTCATCCCAACACAGTTTATAGGGCCATACGGTACATAGTTTTCAAGTTACAGACTAAGCTAAGCAAAATGAATCTTTTTTTTTTTACTGTGAAAATGGCACTTTGGGACTGTGAAAGGGTTGGGGTTAGGGTTAGGGTTTTGGCCCTGTTGTCCCAAACTGCCCCAGCACTTCCCACATTGCTCAAAGTGGCTAGCTTTCATCCCAACACAGTTTATAGGGCCATACGGTACATAGTTTTCAAGTTACAGACTAAGCTAAGCAAAATGAATCTTTTTTTTTTTACTGTGAAAATGGCACTTTGGGACTGTGAAAGGGTTAGGGTTAGGGTTAGGGTTTTGGCCCTGTTGTCCCAAACTGCCCCAGCACTTCCCACATTGCTCAAAGTGGCTAGCTTTCATCCCAACACAGTTTATAGGGCCATACGGTACATAGTTTTCAAGTTACAGACTAAGCTAAGCAAAAGTGAACCAGGCCTTTTTACTGTGAAAATGGCACTTTGGGACTGTGAAAGTGACATTTTGGCCCTGTTGTCCCAAACTGCCCCAGCACTTCCCACATTGCTCAAAGTGGCTAGCTTTCATCCCAACACAGTTTATAGGGCCATACGGTACATAGTTTTCAAGTTACAGACTAAGCTAAGCAAAATGAATCTTTTTTTTTTTACTGTGAAAATGGCACTTTGGGACTGTGAAAGGGTTAGGGTTAGGGTTAGGGTTTTGGCCCTGTTGTCCCAAACTGCCCCAGCACTTCCCACATTGCTCAAAGTGGCTAGCTTTCATCCCAACACAGTTTATAGGGCCATACGGTACATAGTTTTCAAGTTACAGACTAAGCTAAGCAAAAGTGAACCAGGCCTTTTTACTGTGAAAACGGCACTTTGGGACTGTGAAAGTGACATTTTGGCCCTGTTGTCCCAAACTGCCCCAGCACTTCCCACATTGCTCAAAGTGGCTAGCTTTCATCCCAACACAGTTTATAGGGCCATACGGTACATAGTTTTCAAGTTACAGACTAAGCTAAGCAAAAGTGAACCAGGCCTTTTTACTGTGAAAATGGCACTTTGGGACTGTGAAAGTGACATTTTGGCCCTGTTGTCCCAAACTGCCCCAGCACTTCCCACATTGCTCAAAGTGGCTAGCTTTCATCCCAACACAGTTTATAGGGCCATACGGTACATAGTTTTCAAGTTACAGACTAAGCTAAGCAAAATTAATCTTTTTTTTTTTACTGTGAAAATGGCACTTTGGGACTGTGAAAGGGTTAGGGTTAGGGTTAGGGTTTTGGCCCTGTTGTCCCAAACTGCCCCAGCACTTCCCACATTGCTCAAAGTTGCTAGCTTTCATCCCAACACAGTTTATAGGGCCATACGGTACATAGTTTTCAAGTTACAGACTAAGCTAAGCAAAAGTGAACCAGGCCTTTTTACTGTGAAAACGGCACTTTGGGACTGTGAAAGTGACATTTTGGCCCTGTTGTCCCAAACTGCCCCAGCACTTCCCACATTGCTCAAAGTGGCTAGCTTTCATCCCAACACAGTTTATAGGGCCATACGGTACATAGTTTTCAAGTTACAGACTAAGCTAAGCAAAAGTGAACCAGGCCTTTTTACTGTGAAAATGGCACTTTGGGACTGTGAAAGTGACATTTTGGCCCTGTTGTCCCAAACTGCCCCAGCACTTCCCACATTGCTCAAAGTGGCTAGCTTTCATCCCAACACAGTTTATAGGGCCATACGGTACATAGTTTTCAAGTTACAGACTAAGCTAAGCAAAATGAATCTTTTTTTTTTTACTGTGAAAATGGCACTTTGGGACTGTGAAAGGGTTAGGGTTAGGGTTAGGGTTTTGGCCCTGTTGTCCCAAACTGCCCCAGCACTTCCCACATTGCTCAAAGTGGCTAGCTTTCATCCCAACACAGTTTATAGGGCCATACGGTACATAGTTTTCAAGTTACAGACTAAGCTAAGCAAAAGTGAACCAGGCCTTTTTACTGTGAAAATGGCACTTTGGGACTGTGAAAGTGACATTTTGGCCCTGTTGTCCCAAACTGCCCCAGCACTTCCCACATTGCTCAAAGTGGCTAGCTTTCATCCCAACACAGTTTATAGGGCCATACGGTACATAGTTTTCAAGTTACAGACTAAGCTAAGCAAAAGTGAACCAGGCCTTTTTACTGTGAAAATGGCACTTTGGGACTGTGAAAGTGACATTTTGGCCCTGTTGTCCCAAACTGCCCCAGCACTTCCCACATTGCTCAAAGTGGCTAGCTTTCATCCCAACACAGTTTATAGGGCCATACGGTACATAGTTTTCAAGTTACAGACTAAGCTAAGCAAAATGAATCTTTTTTTTTTTACTGTGAAAATGGCACTTTGGGACTGTGAAAGGGTTAGGGTTAGGGTTAGGGTTAGGGTTTTGGCCCTGTTGTCCCAAACTGCCCCAGCACTTCCCACATTGCTCAAAGTGGCTAGCTTTCATCCCAACACAGTTTATAGGGCCATACGGTACATAGTTTTCAAGTTACAGACTAAGCTAAGCAAAAGTGAACCAGGCCTTTTTACTGTGAAAACGGCACTTTGGGACTGTGAAAGTGACATTTTGGCCCTGTTGTCCCAAACTGCCCCAGCACTTCCCACATTGCTCAAAGTGGCTAGCTTTCATCCCAACACAGTTTATAGGGCCATACGGTACATAGTTTTCAAGTTACAGACTAAGCTAAGCAAAAGTGAACCAGGCCTTTTTACTGTGAAAATGGCACTTTGGGACTGTGAAAGTGACATTTTGGCCCTGTTGTCCCAAACTGCCCCAGCACTTCCCACATTGCTCAAAGTGGCTAGCTTTCATCCCAACACAGTTTATAGGGCCATACGGTACATAGTTTTCAAGTTACAGACTAAGCTAAGCAAAATGAATCTTTTTTTTTTTACTGTGAAAATGGCACTTTGGGACTGTGAAAGGGTTAGGGTTAGGGTTAGGGTTTTGGCCCTGTTGTCCCAAACTGCCCCAGCACTTCCCACATTGCTCAAAGTGGCTAGCTTTCATCCCAACACAGTTTATAGGGCCATACGGTACATAGTTTTCAAGTTACAGACTAAGCTAAGCAAAAGTGAACCAGGCCTTTTTACTGTGAAAACGGCACTTTGGGACTGTGAAAGTGACATTTTGGCCCTGTTGTCCCAAACTGCCCCAGCACTTCCCACATTGCTCAAAGTGGCTAGCTTTCATCCCAACACAGTTTATAGGGCCATACGGTACATAGTTTTCAAGTTACAGACTAAGCTAAGCAAAAGTGAACCAGGCCTTTTTACTGTGAAAATGGCACTTTGGGACTGTGAAAGTGACATTTTGGCCCTGTTGTCCCAAACTGCCCCAGCACTTCCCACATTGCTCAAAGTGGCTAGCTTTCATCCCAACACAGTTTATAGGGCCATACGGTACATAGTTTTCAAGTTACAGACTAAGCTAAGCAAAATTAATCTTTTTTTTTTTACTGTGAAAATGGCACTTTGGGACTGTGAAAGGGTTAGGGTTAGGGTTAGGGTTTTGGCCCTGTTGTCCCAAACTGCCCCAGCACTTCCCACATTGCTCAAAGTGGCTAGCTTTCATCCCAACACAGTTTATAGGGCCATATGGTACATAGTTTTCAAGTTACAGACTAAGCTAAGCAAAAGTGAACCAGGCCTTTTTACTGTGAAAATGGCACTTTGGGACTGTGAAAGTGACATTTTGGCCCTGTTGTCCCAAACTGCCCCAGCACTTCCCACATTGCTCAAAGTGGCTAGCTTTCATCCCAACACAGTTTATAGGGCCATACGGTACATAGTTTCAAGTTACAGACTAAGCTAAGCAAAATGAATCTTTTTTTTTTTACTGTGAAAATGGCACTTTGGGACTGTGAAAGGGTTGGGGTTAGGGTTAGGGTTTTGGCCCTGTTGTCCCAAACTGCCCCAGCACTTCCCACATTGCTCAAAGTGGCTAGCTTTCATCCCAACACAGTTTATAGGGCCATACGGTACATAGTTTTCAAGTTACAGACTAAGCTAAGCAAAATGAATCTTTTTTTTTTTACTGTGAAAATGGCACTTTGGGACTGTGAAAGGGTTAGGGTTAGGGTTAGGGTTTTGGCCCTGTTGTCCCAAACTGCCCCAGCACTTCCCACATTGCTCAAAGTGGCTAGCTTTCATCCCAACACAGTTTATAGGGCCATACGGTACATAGTTTTCAAGTTACAGACTAAGCTAAGCAAAAGTGAACCAGGCCTTTTTACTGTGAAAATGGCACTTTGGGACTGTGAAAGTGACATTTTGGCCCTGTTGTCCCAAACTGCCCCAGCACTTCCCACATTGCTCAAAGTGGCTAGCTTTCATCCCAACACAGTTTATAGGGCCATACGGTACATAGTTTTCAAGTTACAGACTAAGCTAAGCAAAATGAATCTTTTTTTTTTTACTGTGAAAATGGCACTTTGGGACTGTGAAAGGGTTAGGGTTAGGGTTAGGGTTTTGGCCCTGTTGTCCCAAACTGCCCCAGCACTTCCCACATTGCTCAAAGTGGCTAGCTTTCATCCCAACACAGTTTATAGGGCCATACGGTACATAGTTTTCAAGTTACAGACTAAGCTAAGCAAAAGTGAACCAGGCCTTTTTACTGTGAAAATGGCACTTTGGGACTGTGAAAGTGACATTTTGGCCCTGTTGTCCCAAACTGCCCCAGCACTTCCCACATTGCTCAAAGTGGCTAGCTTTCATCCCAACACAGTTTATAGGGCCATACGGTACATAGTTTTCAAGTTACAGACTAAGCTAAGCAAAATGAATCTTTTTTTTTTTACTCTGAAAATGGCACTTTGGGACTGTGAAAGGGTTAGGGTTAGGGTTAGGGTTTTGGCCCTGTTGTCCCAAACTGCCCCAGCACTTCCCACATTGCTCAAAGTGGATAGCTTTCATCCCAACACAGTTTATAGGGCCATACGGTACATAGTTTTCAAGTTACAGACTAAGCTAAGCAAAAGTGAACCAGGCCTTTTTACTGTGAAAACGGCACTTTGGGACTGTGAAAGTGACATTTTGGCCCTGTTGTCCCAAACTGCCCCAGCACTTCCCACATTGCTCAAAGTGGCTAGCTTTCATCCCAACACAGTTTATAGGGCCATACGGTACATAGTTTTCAAGTTACAGACTAAGCTAAGCAAAAGTGAACCAGGCCTTTTTACTGTGAAAATGGCACTTTGGGACTGTGAAAGTGACATTTTGGCCCTGTTGTCCCAAACTGCCCCAGCACTTCCCACATTGCTCAAAGTGGCTAGCTTTCATCCCAACACAGTTTATAGGGCCATACGGTACATAGTTTTCAAGTTACAGACTAAGCTAAGCAAAAGTGAACCAGGCCTTTTTACTGTGAAAACGGCACTTTGGGACTGTGAAAGTGACATTTTGGCCCTGTTGTCCCAAACTGCCCCAGCACTTCCCACATTGCTCAAAGTGGCTAGCTTTCATCCCAACACAGTTTATAGGGCCATACGGTACATAGTTTTCAAGTTACAGACTAAGCTAAGCAAAAGTGAACCAGGCCTTTTTACTGTGAAAATGGCACTTTGGGACTGTGAAAGTGACATTTTGGCCCTGTTGTCCCAAACTGCCCCAGCACTTCCCACATTGCTCAAAGTGGCTAGCTTTCATCCCAACACAGTTTATAGGGCCATACGGTACATAGTTTTCAAGTTACAGACTAAGCTAAGCAAAATGAATCTTTTTTTTTTTACTGTGAAAATGGCACTTTGGGACTGTGAAAGGGTTAGGGTTAGGGTTAGGGTTTTGGCCCTGTTGTCCCAAACTGCCCCAGCACTTCCCACATTGCTCAAAGTGGCTAGCTTTCATCCCAACACAGTTTATAGGGCCATACGGTACATAGTTTTCAAGTTACAGACTAAGCTAAGCAAAATGAATCTTTTTTTTTTTACTGTGAAAATGGCACTTTGGGACTGTGAAAGGGTTAGGGTTAGGGTTAGGGTTTTGGCCCTGTTGTCCCAAACTGCCCCAGCACTTCCCACATTGCTCAAAGTGGCTAGCTTTCATCCCAACACAGTTTATAGGGCCATACGGTACATAGTTTTCAAGTTACAGACTAAGCTAAGCAAAAGTGAACCAGGCCTTTTTACTGTGAAAATGGCACTTTGGGACTGTGAAAGTGACATTTTGGCCCTGTTGTCCCAAACTGCCCCAGCACTTCCCACATTGCTCAAAGTGGCTAGCTTTCATCCCAACACAGTTTATAGGGCCATACGGTACATAGTTTTCAAGTTACAGACTAAGCTAAGCAAAATGAATCTTTTTTTTTTTACTCTGAAAATGGCACTTTGGGACTGTGAAAGGGTTAGGGTTAGGGTTAGGGTTTTGGCCCTGTTGTCCCAAACTGCCCCAGCACTTCCCACATTGCTCAAAGTGGATAGCTTTCATCCCAACACAGTTTATAGGGCCATACGGTACATAGTTTTCAAGTTACAGACTAAGCTAAGCAAAAGTGAACCAGGCCTTTTTACTGTGAAAACGGCACTTTGGGACTGTGAAAGTGACATTTTGGCCCTGTTGTCCCAAACTGCCCCAGCACTTCCCACATTGCTCAAAGTGGCTAGCTTTCATCCCAACACAGTTTATAGGGCCATACGGTACATAGTTTTCAAGTTACAGACTAAGCTAAGCAAAAGTGAACCAGGCCTTTTTACTGTGAAAATGGCACTTTGGGACTGTGAAAGTGACATTTTGGCCCTGTTGTCCCAAACTGCCCCAGCACTTCCCACATTGCTCAAAGTGGCTAGCTTTCATCCCAACACAGTTTATAGGGCCATACGGTACATAGTTTTCAAGTTACAGACTAAGCTAAGCAAAAGTGAACCAGGCCTTTTTACTGTGAAAACGGCACTTTGGGACTGTGAAAGTGACATTTTGGCCCTGTTGTCCCAAACTGCCCCAGCACTTCCCACATTGCTCAAAGTGGCTAGCTTTCATCCCAACACAGTTTATAGGGCCATACGGTACATAGTTTTCAAGTTACAGACTAAGCTAAGCAAAAGTGAACCAGGCCTTTTTACTGTGAAAATGGCACTTTGGGACTGTGAAAGTGACATTTTGGCCCTGTTGTCCCAAACTGCCCCAGCACTTCCCACATTGCTCAAAGTGGCTAGCTTTCATCCCAACACAGTTTATAGGGCCATACGGTACATAGTTTTCAAGTTACAGACTAAGCTAAGCAAAATGAATCTTTTTTTTTTTACTGTGAAAATGGCACTTTGGGACTGTGAAAGGGTTAGGGTTAGGGTTAGGGTTTTGGCCCTGTTGTCCCAAACTGCCCCAGCACTTCCCACATTGCTCAAAGTGGCTAGCTTTCATCCCAACACAGTTTATAGGGCCATACGGTACATAGTTTTCAAGTTACAGACTAAGCTAAGCAAAAGTGAACCAGGCCTTTTTACTGTGAAAATGGCACTTTGGGACTGTGAAAGTGACATTTTGGCCCTGTTGTCCCAAACTGCCCCAGCACTTCCCACATTGCTCAAAGTGGCTAGCTTTCATCCCAACACAGTTTATAGGGCCATACGGTACATAGTTTTCAAGTTACAGACTAAGCTAAGCAAAATGAATCTTTTTTTTTTTACTGTGAAAATGGCACTTTGGGACTGTGAAAGGGTTAGGGTTAGGGTTAGGGTTTTGGCCCTGTTGTCCCAAACTGCCCCAGCACTTCCCACATTGCTCAAAGTGGCTAGCTTTCATCCCAACACAGTTTATAGGGCCATACGGTACATAGTTTTCAAGTTACAGACTAAGCTAAGCAAAAGTGAACCAGGCCTTTTTACTGTGAAAATGGCACTTTGGGACTGTGAAAGTGACATTTTGGCCCTGTTGTCCCAAACTGCCCCAGCACTTCCCACATTGCTCAAAGTGGCTAGTTTTCATCCCAACACAGTTTATAGGGCCATACGGTACATAGTTTTCAAGTTACAGACTAAGCTAAGCAAAATGAATCTTTTTTTTTTTACTGTGAAAATGGCACTTTGGGACTGTGAAAGGGTTAGGGTTAGGGTTAGGGTTTTGGCCCTGTTGTCCCAAACTGCCCCAGCACTTCCCACATTGCTCAAAGTGGCTAGCTTTCATCCCAACACAGTTTATAGGGCCATACGGTACATAGTTTTCAAGTTACAGACTAAGCTAAGCAAAATGAATCTTTTTTTTTTTACTGTGAAAATGGCACTTTGGGACTGTGAAAGGGTTAGGGTTAGGGTTAGGGTTTTGGCCCTGTTGTCCCAAACTGCCCCAGCACTTCCCACATTGCTCAAAGTGGCTAGCTTTCATCCCAACACAGTTTATAGGGCCATACGGTACATAGTTTTCAAGTTACAGACTAAGCTAAGCAAAAGTGAACCAGGCCTTTTTACTGTGAAAATGGCACTTTGGGACTGTGAAAGTGACATTTTGGCCCTGTTGTCCCAAACTGCCCCAGCACTTCCCACATTGCTCAAAGTGGCTAGTTTTCATCCCAACACAGTTTATAGGGCCATACGGTACATAGTTTTCAAGTTACAGACTAAGCTAAGCAAAATGAATCTTTTTTTTTTTACTGTGAAAATGGCACTTTGGGACTGTGAAAGGGTTAGGGTTAGGGTTAGGGTTTTGGCCCTGTTGTCCCAAACTGCCCCAGCACTTCCCACATTGCTCAAAGTGGCTAGCTTTCATCCCAACACAGTTTATAGGGCCATACGGTACATAGTTTTCAAGTTACAGACTAAGCTAAGCAAAATGAATCTTTTTTTTTTTACTGTGAAAATGGCACTTTGGGACTGTGAAAGGGTTAGGGTTAGGGTTAGGGTTTTGGCCCTGTTGTCCCAAACTGCCCCAGCACTTCCCACATTGCTCAAAGTGGCTAGCTTTCATCCCAACACAGTTTATAGGGCCATACGGTACATAGTTTTCAAGTTACAGACTAAGCTAAGCAAAAGTGAACCAGGCCTTTTTACTGTGAAAATGGCACTTTGGGACTGTGAAAGTGACATTTTGGCCCTGTTGTCCCAAACTGCCCCAGCACTTCCCACATTGCTCAAAGTGGCTAGCTTTCATCCCAACACAGTTTATAGGGCCATACGGTACATAGTTTTCAAGTTACAGACTAAGCTAAGCAAAATGAATCTTTTTTCTTTTACTGTGAAAATGGCACTTTGGGACTGTGAAAGGGTTAGGGTTAGGGTTAGGGTTTTGGCCCTGTTGTCCCAAACTGCCCCAGCACTTCCCACATTGCTCAAAGTGGCTAGCTTTCATCCCAACACAGTTTATAGGGCCATACGGTACATAGTTTTCAAGTTACAGACTAAGCTAAGCAAAAGTGAACCAGGCCTTTTTACTGTGAAAATGGCACTTTGGGACTGTGAAAGTGACATTTTGGCCCTGTTGTCCCAAACTGCCCCAGCACTTCCCACATTGCTCAAAGTGGCTAGTTTTCATCCCAACACAGTTTATAGGGCCATACGGTACATAGTTTTCAAGTTACAGACTAAGCTAAGCAAAATGAATCTTTTTTTTTTTACTGTGAAAATGGCACTTTGGGACTGTGAAAGGGTTAGGGTTAGGGTTAGGGTTTTGGCCCTGTTGTCCCAAACTGCCCCAGCACTTCCCACATTGCTCAAAGTGGCTAGCTTTCATCCCAACACAGTTTATAGGGCCATACGGTACATAGTTTTCAAGTTACAGACTAAGCTAAGCAAAATGAATCTTTTTTTTTTTACTGTGAAAATGGCACTTTGGGACTGTGAAAGGGTTAGGGTTAGGGTTAGGGTTTTGGCCCTGTTGTCCCAAACTGCCCCAGCACTTCCCACATTGCTCAAAGTGGCTAGCTTTCATCCCAACACAGTTTATAGGGCCATACGGTACATAGTTTTCAAGTTACAGACTAAGCTAAGCAAAAGTGAACCAGGCCTTTTTACTGTGAAAATGGCACTTTGGGACTGTGAAAGTGACATTTTGGCCCTGTTGTCCCAAACTGCCCCAGCACTTCCCACATTGCTCAAAGTGGCTAGCTTTCATCCCAACACAGTTTATAGGGCCATACGGTACATAGTTTTCAAGTTACAGACTAAGCTAAGCAAAATGAATCTTTTTTCTTTTACTGTGAAAATGGCACTTTGGGACTGTGAAAGGGTTGGGGTTAGGGTTAGGGTTTTGGCCCTGTTGTCCCAAACTGCCCCAGCACTTCCCACATTGCTCAAAGTGGCTAGCTTTCATCCCAACACAGTTTATAGGGCCATACGGTACATAGTTTTCAAGTTACAGACTAAGCTAAGCAAAATGAATCTTTTTTTTTTTACTGTGAAAATGGCACTTTGGGACTGTGAAAGGGTTAGGGTTAGGGTTAGGGTTTTGGCCCTGTTGTCCCAAACTGCCCCAGCACTTCCCACATTGCTCAAAGTGGCTAGCTTTCATCCCAACACAGTTTATAGGGCCATACGGTACATAGTTTTCAAGTTACAGACTAAGCTAAGCAAAAGTGAACCAGGCCTTTTTACTGTGAAAATGGCACTTTGGGACTGTGAAAGTGACATTTTGGCCCTGTTGTCCCAAACTGCCCCAGCACTTCCCACATTGCTCAAAGTGGCTAGCTTTCATCCCAACACAGTTTATAGGGCCATACGGTACATAGTTTTCAAGTTACAGACTAAGCTAAGCAAAATTAATCTTTTTTTTTTTACTGTGAAAATGGCACTTTGGGACTGTGAAAGGGTTGGGGTTAGGGTTAGGGTTTTGGCCCTGTTGTCCCAAACTGCCCCAGCACTTCCCACATTGCTCAAAGTGGCTAGCTTTCATCCCAACACAGTTTATAGGGCCATACGATACATAGTTTTCAAGTTACAGACTAAGCTAAGCAAAATGAATCTTTTTTTTTTACTGTGAAAATGGCACTTTGGGACTGTGAAAGGGTTAGGGTTAGGGTTAGGGTTTTGGCCCTGTTGTCCCAAACTGCCCCAGCACTTCCCACATTGCTCAAAGTGGCTAGCTTTCATCCCAACACAGTTTATAGGGCCATACGGTACATAGTTTTCAAGTTACAGACTAAGCTAAGCAAAAGTGAACCAGGCCTTTTTACTGTGAAAATGGCACTTTGGGACTGTGAAAGTGACATTTTGGCCCTGTTGTCCCAAACTGCCCCAGCACTTCCCACATTGCTCAAAGTGGCTAGCTTTCATCCCAACACAGTTTATAGGGCCATACGGTACATAGTTTTCAAGTTACAGACTAAGCTAAGCAAAATGAATCTTTTTTTTTTACTGTGAAAATGGCACTTTGGGACTGTGAAAGGGTTAGGGTTAGGGTTAGGGTTTTGGCCCTGTTGTCCCAAACTGCCCCAGCACTTCCCACATTGCTCAAAGTGGCTAGCTTTCATCCCAACACAGTTTATAGGGCCATACGGTACATAGTTTTCAAGTTACAGACTAAGCTAAGCAAAAGTGAACCAGGCCTTTTTACTGTGAAAACGGCACTTTGGGACTGTGAAAGTGACATTTTGGCCCTGTTGTCCCAAACTGCCCCAGCACTTCCCACATTGCTCAAAGTGGCTAGCTTTCATCCCAACACAGTTTATAGGGCCATACGGTACATAGTTTTCAAGTTACAGACTAAGCTAAGCAAAAGTGAACCAGGCCTTTTTACTGTGAAAACGGCACTTTGGGACTGTGAAAGTGACATTTTGGCCCTGTTGTCCCAAACTGCCCCAGCACTTCCCACATTGCTCAAAGTGGCTAGCTTTCATCCCAACACAGTTTATAGGGCCATACGGTACATAGTTTTCAAGTTACAGACTAAGCTAAGCAAAAGTGAACCAGGCCTTTTTACTGTGAAAATGGCACTTTGGGACTGTGAAAGTGACATTTTGGCCCTGTTGTCCCAAACTACCCCAGCACTTCCCACATTGCTCAAAGTGGCTAGCTTTCATCCCAACACAGTTTATAGGGCCATACGGTACATAGTTTTCAAGTTACAGACTAAGCTAAGCAAAAGTGAACCAGGCCTTTTTACTGTGAAAATGGCACTTTGGGACTGTGAAAGTGACATTTTGGCCCTGTTGTCCCAAACTGCCCCAGCACTTCCCACATTGCTCAAAGTGGCTAGCTTTCATCCCAACACAGTTTATAGGGCCATACGGTACATAGTTTTCAAGTTACAGACTAAGCTAAGCAAAATTAATCTTTTTTTTTTTTTTTACTGTGAAAATGGCACTTTGGGACTGTGAAAGGGTTAGGGTTAGGGTTAGGGTTTTGGCCCTGTTGTCCCAAACTGCCCTAGCACTTCCCACATTGCTCAAAGTGGCTAGCTTTCATCCCAACACAGTTTATAGGGCCATACGGTACATAGTTTTCAAGTTACAGACTAAGCTAAGCAAAATTAATCTTTTTTTTTTACTGTGAAAATGGCACTTTGGGACTGTGAAAGGGTTAGGGTTAGGGTTTTGGCCCTGTTGTCCCAAACTGCCCCAGCACTTCCCACATTGCTCAAAGTGGCTAGCTTTCATCCCAACACAGTTTATAGGGCCATACGGTACATAGTTTTCAAGTTACAGACTAAGCTAAGCAAAAGTGAACCAGGCCTTTTTACTGTGAAAATGGCACTTTGGGACTGTGAAAGTGACATTTTGGCCCTGTTGTCCCAAACTGCCCCAGCACTTCCCACATTGCTCAAAGTGGCTAGCTTTCATCCCAACACAGTTTATAGGGCCATACGGTACATAGTTTTCAAGTTACAGACTAAGCTAAGCAAAAGTGAACCAGGCCTTTTTACTGTGAAAATGGCACTTTGGGACTGTGAAAGTGACATTTTGGCCCTGTTGTCCCAAACTGCCCCAGCACTTCCCACATTGCTCAAAGTGGCTAGCTTTCATCCCAACACAGTTTATAGGGCCATACGGTACATAGTTTTCAAGTTACAGACTAAGCTAAGCAAAAGTGAACCAGGCCTTTTTACTGTGAAAACGGCACTTTGGGACTGTGAAAGTGACATTTTGGCCCTGTTGTCCCAAACTGCCCCAGCACTTCCCACATTGCTCAAAGTGGCTAGCTTTCATCCCAACACAGTTTATAGGGCCATACGGTACATAGTTTTCAAGTTACAGACTAAGCTAAGCAAAAGTGAACCAGGCCTTTTTACTGTGAAAACGGCACTTTGGGACTGTGAAAGTGACATTTTGGCCCTGTTGTCCCAAACTGCCCCAGCACTTCCCACATTGCTCAAAGTGGCTAGCTTTCATCCCAACACAGTTTATAGGGCCATACGGTACATAGTTTTCAAGTTACAGACTAAGCTAAGCAAAAGTGAACCAGGCCTTTTTACTGTGAAAATGGCACTTTGGGACTGTGAAAGTGACATTTTGGCCCTGTTGTCCCAAACTGCCCCAGCACTTCCCACATTGCTCAAAGTGGCTAGCTTTCATCCCAACACAGTTTATAGGGCCATACGGTACATAGTTTTCAAGTTACAGACTAAGCTAAGCAAAAGTGAACCAGGCCTTTTTACTGTGAAAATGGCACTTTGGGACTGTGAAAGTGACATTTTGGCCCTGTTGTCCCAAACTGCCCCAGCACTTCCCACATTGCTCAAAGTGGCTAGCTTTCATCCCAACACAGTTTATAGGGCCATACGGTACATAGTTTTCAAGTTACAGACTAAGCTAAGCAAAATGAATCTTTTTTTTTTTACTGTGAAAATGGCACTTTGGGACTGTGAAAGGGTTGGGGTTAGGGTTAGGGTTTTGGCCCTGTTGTCCCAAACTGCCCCAGCACTTCCCACATTGCTCAAAGTGGCTAGCTTTCATCCCAACACAGTTTATAGGGCCATACGGTACATAGTTTTCAAGTTACAGACTAAGCTAAGCAAAATGAATCTTTTTTTTTTTACTGTGAAAATGGCACTTTGGGACTGTGAAAGGGTTAGGGTTAGGGTTAGGGTTTTGGCCCTGTTGTCCCAAACTGCCCCAGCACTTCCCACATTGCTCAAAGTGGCTAGCTTTCATCCCAACACAGTTTATAGGGCCATACGGTACATAGTTTTCAAGTTACAGACTAAGCTAAGCAAAAGTGAACCAGGCCTTTTTACTGTGAAAATGGCACTTTGGGACTGTGAAAGTGACATTTTGGCCCTGTTGTCCCAAACTGCCCCAGCACTTCCCACATTGCTCAAAGTGGCTAGCTTTCATCCCAACACAGTTTATAGGGCCATACGGTACATAGTTTTCAAGTTACAGACTAAGCTAAGCAAAATGAATCTTTTTTTTTTTACTGTGAAAATGGCACTTTGGGACTGTGAAAGGGTTAGGGTTAGGGTTAGGGTTTTGGCCCTGTTGTCCCAAACTGCCCCAGCACTTCCCACATTGCTCAAAGTGGCTAGCTTTCATCCCAACACAGTTTATAGGGCCATACGGTACATAGTTTTCAAGTTACAGACTAAGCTAAGCAAAAGTGAACCAGGCCTTTTTACTGTGAAAACGGCACTTTGGGACTGTGAAAGTGACATTTTGGCCCTGTTGTCCCAAACTGCCCCAGCACTTCCCACATTGCTCAAAGTGGCTAGCTTTCATCCCAACACAGTTTATAGGGCCATACGGTACATAGTTTTCAAGTTACAGACTAAGCTAAGCAAAAGTGAACCAGGCCTTTTTACTGTGAAAATGGCACTTTGGGACTGTGAAAGTGACATTTTGGCCCTGTTGTCCCAAACTGCCCCAGCACTTCCCACATTGCTCAAAGTGGCTAGCTTTCATCCCAACACAGTTTATAGGGCCATACGGTACATAGTTTTCAAGTTACAGACTAAGCTAAGCAAAAGTGAACCAGGCCTTTTTACTGTGAAAATGGCACTTTGGGACTGTGAAAGTGACATTTTGGCCCTGTTGTCCCAAACTGCCCCAGCACTTCCCACATTGCTCAAAGTGGCTAGCTTTCATCCCAACACAGTTTATAGGGCCATACGGTACATAGTTTTCAAGTTACAGACTAAGCTAAGCTAAATGAATCTTTTTTTTTTTTTTTACTGTGAAAATGGCACTTTGGGACTGTGAAAGGGTTAGGGTTAGGGTTAGGGTTTTGGCCCTGTTGTCCCAAACTGCCCTAGCACTTCCCACATTGCTCAAAGTGGCTAGCTTTCATCCCAACACAGTTTATAGGGCCATACGGTACATAGTTTTCAAGTTACAGACTAAGCTAAGCAAAATTAATCTTTTTTTTTTACTGTGAAAATGGCACTTTGGGACTGTGAAAGGGTTAGGGTTAGGGTTTTGGCCCTGTTGTCCCAAACTGCCCCAGCACTTCCCACATTGCTCAAAGTGGCTAGCTTTCATCCCAACACAGTTTATAGGGCCATACGGTACATAGTTTTCAAGTTACAGACTAAGCTAAGCAAAAGTGAACCAGGCCTTTTTACTGTGAAAATGGCACTTTGGGACTGTGAAAGTGACATTTTGGCCCTGTTGTCCCAAACTGCCCCAGCACTTCCCACATTGCTCAAAGTGGCTAGCTTTCATCCCAACACAGTTTATAGGGCCATACGGTACATAGTTTTCAAGTTACAGACTAAGCTAAGCAAAAGTGAACCAGGCCTTTTTACTGTGAAAATGGCACTTTGGGACTGTGAAAGTGACATTTTGGCCCTGTTGTCCCAAACTGCCCCAGCACTTCCCACATTGCTCAAAGTGGCTAGCTTTCATCCCAACACAGTTTATAGGGCCATACGGTACATAGTTTTCAAGTTACAGACTAAGCTAAGCAAAAGTGAACCAGGCCTTTTTACTGTGAAAACGGCACTTTGGGACTGTGAAAGTGACATTTTGGCCCTGTTGTCCCAAACTGCCCCAGCACTTCCCACATTGCTCAAAGTGGCTAGCTTTCATCCCAACACAGTTTATAGGGCCATACGGTACATAGTTTTCAAGTTACAGACTAAGCTAAGCAAAAGTGAACCAGGCCTTTTTACTGTGAAAACGGCACTTTGGGACTGTGAAAGTGACATTTTGGCCCTGTTGTCCCAAACTGCCCCAGCACTTCCCACATTGCTCAAAGTGGCTAGCTTTCATCCCAACACAGTTTATAGGGCCATACGGTACATAGTTTTCAAGTTACAGACTAAGCTAAGCAAAATGAATCTTTTTTTTTTTACTGTGAAAATGGCACTTTGGGACTTTGAAAGGGTTAGGGTTAGGGTTAGGGTTTTGGCCCTGTTGTCCCAAACTGCCCCAGCACTTCCCACATTGCTCAAAGTGGCTAGCTTTCATCCCAACACAGTTTATAGGGCCATACGGTACATAGTTTTCAAGTTACAGACTAAGCTAAGCAAAAGTGAACCAGGCCTTTTTACTGTGAAAACGGCACTTTGGGACTGTGAAAGTGACATTTTGGCCCTGTTGTCCCAAACTGCCCCAGCACTTCCCACATTGCTCAAAGTGGCTAGCTTTCATCCCAACACAGTTTATAGGGCCATACGGTACATAGTTTTCAAGTTACAGACTAAGCTAAGCAAAAGTGAACCAGGCCTTTTTACTGTGAAAACGGCACTTTGGGACTGTGAAAGTGACATTTTGGCCCTGTTGTCCCAAACTGCCCCAGCACTTCCCACATTGCTCAAAGTGGCTAGCTTTCATCCCAACACAGTTTATAGGGCCATACGGTACATAGTTTTCAAGTTACAGACTAAGCTAAGCAAAAGTGAACCAGGCCTTTTTACTGTGAAAATGGCACTTTGGGACTGTGAAAGTGACATTTTGGCCCTGTTGTCCCAAACTACCCCAGCACTTCCCACATTGCTCAAAGTGGCTAGCTTTCATCCCAACACAGTTTATAGGGCCATACGGTACATAGTTTTCAAGTTACAGACTAAGCTAAGCAAAAGTGAACCAGGCCTTTTTACTGTGAAAATGGCACTTTGGGACTGTGAAAGTGACATTTTGGCCCTGTTGTCCCAAACTGCCCCAGCACTTCCCACATTGCTCAAAGTGGCTAGCTTTCATCCCAACACAGTTTATAGGGCCATACGGTACATAGTTTTCAAGTTACAGACTAAGCTAAGCAAAATTAATCTTTTTTTTTTTTTTTACTGTGAAAATGGCACTTTGGGACTGTGAAAGGGTTAGGGTTAGGGTTAGGGTTTTGGCCCTGTTGTCCCAAACTGCCCTAGCACTTCCCACATTGCTCAAAGTGGCTAGCTTTCATCCCAACACAGTTTATAGGGCCATACGGTACATAGTTTTCAAGTTACAGACTAAGCTAAGCAAAATTAATCTTTTTTTTTTACTGTGAAAATGGCACTTTGGGACTGTGAAAGGGTTAGGGTTAGGGTTTTGGCCCTGTTGTCCCAAACTGCCCCAGCACTTCCCACATTGCTCAAAGTGGCTAGCTTTCATCCCAACACAGTTTATAGGGCCATACGGTACATAGTTTTCAAGTTACAGACTAAGCTAAGCAAAAGTGAACCAGGCCTTTTTACTGTGAAAATGGCACTTTGGGACTGTGAAAGTGACATTTTGGCCCTGTTGTCCCAAACTGCCCCAGCACTTCCCACATTGCTCAAAGTGGCTAGCTTTCATCCCAACACAGTTTATAGGGCCATACGGTACATAGTTTTCAAGTTACAGACTAAGCTAAGCAAAAGTGAACCAGGCCTTTTTACTGTGAAAATGGCACTTTGGGACTGTGAAAGTGACATTTTGGCCCTGTTGTCCCAAACTGCCCCAGCACTTCCCACATTGCTCAAAGTGGCTAGCTTTCATCCCAACACAGTTTATAGGGCCATACGGTACATAGTTTTCAAGTTACAGACTAAGCTAAGCAAAAGTGAACCAGGCCTTTTTACTGTGAAAACGGCACTTTGGGACTGTGAAAGTGACATTTTGGCCCTGTTGTCCCAAACTGCCCCAGCACTTCCCACATTGCTCAAAGTGGCTAGCTTTCATCCCAACACAGTTTATAGGGCCATACGGTACATAGTTTTCAAGTTACAGACTAAGCTAAGCAAAAGTGAACCAGGCCTTTTTACTGTGAAAACGGCACTTTGGGACTGTGAAAGTGACATTTTGGCCCTGTTGTCCCAAACTGCCCCAGCACTTCCCACATTGCTCAAAGTGGCTAGCTTTCATCCCAACACAGTTTATAGGGCCATACGGTACATAGTTTTCAAGTTACAGACTAAGCTAAGCAAAATGAATCTTTTTTTTTTTACTGTGAAAATGGCACTTTGGGACTGTGAAAGGGTTGGGGTTAGGGTTAGGGTTTTGGCCCTGTTGTCCCAAACTGCCCCAGCACTTCCCACATTGCTCAAAGTGGCTAGCTTTCATCCCAACACAGTTTATAGGGCCATACGGTACATAGTTTTCAAGTTACAGACTAAGCTAAGCAAAATGAATCTTTTTTTTTTTACTGTGAAAATGGCACTTTGGGACTGTGAAAGGGTTAGGGTTAGGGTTAGGGTTTTGGCCCTGTTGTCCCAAACTGCCCCAGCACTTCCCACATTGCTCAAAGTGGCTAGCTTTCATCCCAACACAGTTTATAGGGCCATACGGTACATAGTTTTCAAGTTACAGACTAAGCTAAGCAAAAGTGAACCAGGCCTTTTTACTGTGAAAATGGCACTTTGGGACTGTGAAAGTGACATTTTGGCCCTGTTGTCCCAAACTGCCCCAGCACTTCCCACATTGCTCAAAGTGGCTAGCTTTCATCCCAACACAGTTTATAGGGCCATACGGTACATAGTTTTCAAGTTACAGACTAAGCTAAGCAAAATGAATCTTTTTTTTTTTACTGTGAAAATGGCACTTTGGGACTGTGAAAGGGTTAGGGTTAGGGTTAGGGTTTTGGCCCTGTTGTCCCAAACTGCCCCAGCACTTCCCACATTGCTCAAAGTGGCTAGCTTTCATCCCAACACAGTTTATAGGGCCATACGGTACATAGTTTTCAAGTTACAGACTAAGCTAAGCAAAAGTGAACCAGGCCTTTTTACTGTGAAAACGGCACTTTGGGACTGTGAAAGTGACATTTTGGCCCTGTTGTCCCAAACTGCCCCAGCACTTCCCACATTGCTCAAAGTGGCTAGCTTTCATCCCAACACAGTTTATAGGGCCATACGGTACATAGTTTTCAAGTTACAGACTAAGCTAAGCAAAAGTGAACCAGGCCTTTTTACTGTGAAAATGGCACTTTGGGACTGTGAAAGTGACATTTTGGCCCTGTTGTCCCAAACTGCCCCAGCACTTCCCACATTGCTCAAAGTGGCTAGCTTTCATCCCAACACAGTTTATAGGGCCATACGGTACATAGTTTTCAAGTTACAGACTAAGCTAAGCAAAAGTGAACCAGGCCTTTTTACTGTGAAAATGGCACTTTGGGACTGTGAAAGTGACATTTTGGCCCTGTTGTCCCAAACTGCCCCAGCACTTCCCACATTGCTCAAAGTGGCTAGCTTTCATCCCAACACAGTTTATAGGGCCATACGGTACATAGTTTTCAAGTTACAGACTAAGCTAAGCTAAATGAATCTTTTTTTTTTTTTTACTGTGAAAATGGCACTTTGGGACTGTGAAAGGGTTAGGGTTAGGGTTAGGGTTTTGGCCCTGTTGTCCCAAACTGCCCTAGCACTTCCCACATTGCTCAAAGTGGCTAGCTTTCATCCCAACACAGTTTATAGGGCCATACGGTACATAGTTTTCAAGTTACAGACTAAGCTAAGCAAAATTAATCTTTTTTTTTTACTGTGAAAATGGCACTTTGGGACTGTGAAAGGGTTAGGGTTAGGGTTTTGGCCCTGTTGTCCCAAACTGCCCCAGCACTTCCCACATTGCTCAAAGTGGCTAGCTTTCATCCCAACACAGTTTATAGGGCCATACGGTACATAGTTTTCAAGTTACAGACTAAGCTAAGCAAAAGTGAACCAGGCCTTTTTACTGTGAAAATGGCACTTTGGGACTGTGAAAGTGACATTTTGGCCCTGTTGTCCCAAACTGCCCCAGCACTTCCCACATTGCTCAAAGTGGCTAGCTTTCATCCCAACACAGTTTATAGGGCCATACGGTACATAGTTTTCAAGTTACAGACTAAGCTAAGCAAAAGTGAACCAGGCCTTTTTACTGTGAAAATGGCACTTTGGGACTGTGAAAGTGACATTTTGGCCCTGTTGTCCCAAACTGCCCCAGCACTTCCCACATTGCTCAAAGTGGCTAGCTTTCATCCCAACACAGTTTATAGGGCCATACGGTACATAGTTTTCAAGTTACAGACTAAGCTAAGCAAAAGTGAACCAGGCCTTTTTACTGTGAAAACGGCACTTTGGGACTGTGAAAGTGACATTTTGGCCCTGTTGTCCCAAACTGCCCCAGCACTTCCCACATTGCTCAAAGTGGCTAGCTTTCATCCCAACACAGTTTATAGGGCCATACGGTACATAGTTTTCAAGTTACAGACTAAGCTAAGCAAAAGTGAACCAGGCCTTTTTACTGTGAAAACGGCACTTTGGGACTGTGAAAGTGACATTTTGGCCCTGTTGTCCCAAACTGCCCCAGCACTTCCCACATTGCTCAAAGTGGCTAGCTTTCATCCCAACACAGTTTATAGGGCCATACGGTACATAGTTTTCAAGTTACAGACTAAGCTAAGCAAAAGTGAACCAGGCCTTTTTACTGTGAAAATGGCACTTTGGGACTGTGAAAGTGACATTTTGGCCCTGTTGTCCCAAACTGCCCCAGCACTTCCCACATTGCTCAAAGTGGCTAGCTTTCATCCCAACACAGTTTATAGGGCCATACGGTACATAGTTTTCAAGTTACAGACTAAGCTAAGCAAAATGAATCTTTTTTTTTTTACTGTGAAAATGGCACTTTGGGACTGTGAAAGGGTTAGGGTTAGGGTTAGGTTTTGGCCCTGTTGTCCCAAACTGCCCCAGCACTTCCCACATTGCTCAAAGTGGCTAGCTTTCATCCCAACACAGTTTATAGGGCCATACGGTACATAGTTTTCAAGTTACAGACTAAGCTAAGCAAAAGTGAACCAGGCCTTTTTACTGTGAAAACGGCACTTTGGGACTGTGAAAGTGACATTTTGGCCCTGTTGTCCCAAACTGCCCCAGCACTTCCCACATTGCTCAAAGTGGCTAGCTTTCATCCCAACACAGTTTATAGGGCCATACGGTACATAGTTTTCAAGTTACAGACTAAGCTAAGCAAAAGTGAACCAGGCCTTTTTACTGTGAAAACGGCACTTTGGGACTGTGAAAGTGACATTTTGGCCCTGTTGTCCCAAACTGCCCCAGCACTTCCCACATTGCTCAAAGTGGCTAGCTTTCATCCCAACACAGTTTATAGGGCCATACGGTACATAGTTTTCAAGTTACAGACTAAGCTAAGCAAAAGTGAACCAGGCCTTTTTACTGTGAAAATGGCACTTTGGGACTGTGAAAGTGACATTTTGGCCCTGTTGTCCCAAACTACCCCAGCACTTCCCACATTGCTCAAAGTGGCTAGCTTTCATCCCAACACAGTTTATAGGGCCATACGGTACATAGTTTTCAAGTTACAGACTAAGCTAAGCAAAAGTGAACCAGGCCTTTTTACTGTGAAAATGGCACTTTGGGACTGTGAAAGTGACATTTTGGCCCTGTTGTCCCAAACTGCCCCAGCACTTCCCACATTGCTCAAAGTGGCTAGCTTTCATCCCAACACAGTTTATAGGGCCATACGGTACATAGTTTTCAAGTTACAGACTAAGCTAAGCAAAATTAATCTTTTTTTTTTTTTACTGTGAAAATGGCACTTTGGGACTGTGAAAGGGTTAGGGTTAGGGTTAGGGTTTTGGCCCTGTTGTCCCAAACTGCCCTAGCACTTCCCACATTGCTCAAAGTGGCTAGCTTTCATCCCAACACAGTTTATAGGGCCATACGGTACATAGTTTTCAAGTTACAGACTAAGCTAAGCAAAATTAATCTGTCTTTTTTTACTGTGAAAATGGCACTTTGGGACTGTGAAAGGGTAGGAAGGTTTTGGCCCTGTTGTCCCAAACTGCCCCAGCACTTCCCACATTGCTCAAAGTGGCTAGCTTTCATCCCAACACAGTTTATAGGGCCATACGGTACATAGTTTTCAAGTTACAGACTAAGCTAAGCAAAAGTGAACCAGGCCTTTTTACTGTGAAAATGGCACTTTGGGACTGTGAAAGTGACATTTTGGCCCTGTTGTCCCAAACTGCCCCAGCACTTCCCACATTGCTCAAAGTGGCTAGCTTTCATCCCAACACAGTTTATAGGGCCATACGGTACATAGTTTTCAAGTTACAGACTAAGCTAAGCAAAAGTGAACCAGGCCTTTTTACTGTGAAAATGGCACTTTGGGACTGTGAAAGTGACATTTTGGCCCTGTTGTCCCAAACTGCCCCAGCACTTCCCACATTGCTCAAAGTGGCTAGCTTTCATCCCAACACAGTTTATAGGGCCATACGGTACATAGTTTTCAAGTTACAGACTAAGCTAAGCAAAAGTGAACCAGGCCTTTTTACTGTGAAAACGGCACTTTGGGACTGTGAAAGTGACATTTTGGCCCTGTTGTCCCAAACTGCCCCAGCACTTCCCACATTGCTCAAAGTGGCTAGCTTTCATCCCAACACAGTTTATAGGGCCATACGGTACATAGTTTTCAAGTTACAGACTAAGCTAAGCAAAAGTGAACCAGGCCTTTTTACTGTGAAAACGGCACTTTGGGACTGTGAAAGTGACATTTTGGCCCTGTTGTCCCAAACTGCCCCAGCACTTCCCACATTGCTCAAAGTGGCTAGCTTTCATCCCAACACAGTTTATAGGGCCATACGGTACATAGTTTTCAAGTTACAGACTAAGCTAAGCAAAAGTGAACCAGGCCTTTTTACTGTGAAAATGGCACTTTGGGACTGTGAAAGTGACATTTTGGCCCTGTTGTCCCAAACTGCCCCAGCACTTCCCACATTGCTCAAAGTGGCTAGCTTTCATCCCAACACAGTTTATAGGGCCATACGGTACATAGTTTTCAAGTTACAGACTAAGCTAAGCAAAAGTGAACCAGGCCTTTTTACTGTGAAAATGGCACTTTGGGACTGTGAAAGTGACATTTTGGCCCTGTTGTCCCAAACTGCCCCAGCACTTCCCACATTGCTCAAAGTGGCTAGCTTTCATCCCAACACAGTTTATAGGGCCATACGGTACATAGTTTTCAAGTTACAGACTAAGCTAAGCAAAAGTGAACCAGGCCTTTTTACTGTGAAAACGGCACTTTGGGACTGTGAAAGTGACATTTTGGCCCTGTTGTCCCAAACTGCCCCAGCACTTCCCACATTGCTCAAAGTGGCTAGCTTTCATCCCAACACAGTTTATAGGGCCATACGGTACATAGTTTTCAAGTTACAGACTAAGCTAAGCAAAAGTGAACCAGGCCTTTTTACTGTGAAAATGGCACTTTGGGACTGTGAAAGTGACATTTTGGCCCTGTTGTCCCAAACTGCCCCAGCACTTCCCACATTGCTCAAAGTGGCTAGCTTTCATCCCAACACAGTTTATAGGGCCATACGGTACATAGTTTTCAAGTTACAGACTAAGCTAAGCAAAAGTGAACCAGGCCTTTTTACTGTGAAAATGGCACTTTGGGACTGTGAAAGTGACATTTTGGCCCTGTTGTCCCAAACTGCCCCAGCACTTCCCACATTGCTCAAAGTGGCTAGCTTTCATCCCAACACAGTTTATAGGGCCATACGGTACATAGTTTTCAAGTTACAGACTAAGCTAAGCAAAATGAATCTTTTTTTTTTTACTGTGAAAATGGCACTTTGGGACTGTGAAAGGGTTGGGTTAGGGTTAGGGTTTTGGCCCTGTTGTCCCAAACTGCCCCAGCACTTCCCACATTGCTCAAAGTGGCTAGCTTTCATCCCAACACAGTTTATAGGGCCATACGGTACATAGTTTTCAAGTTACAGACTAAGCTAAGCAAAATGAATCTTTTTTTTTTTACTGTGAAAATGGCACTTTGGGACTGTGAAAGGTTAGGGTTAGGGTTAGGGTTTTGGCCCTGTTGTCCCAAACTGCCCCAGCACTTCCCACATTGCTCAAAGTGGCTAGCTTTCATCCCAACACAGTTTATAGGGCCATACGGTACATAGTTTTCAAGTTACAGACTAAGCTAAGCAAAAGTGAACCAGGCCTTTTTACTGTGAAAATGGCACTTTGGGACTGTGAAAGTGACATTTTGGCCCTGTTGTCCCAAACTGCCCCAGCACTTCCCACATTGCTCAAAGTGGCTAGCTTTCATCCCAACACAGTTTATAGGGCCATACGGTACATAGTTTTCAAGTTACAGACTAAGCTAAGCAAAATGAATCTTTTTTTTTTTACTGTGAAAATGGCACTTTGGGACTGTGAAAGGGTTAGGGTTAGGGTTAGGGTTTTGGCCCTGTTGTCCCAAACTGCCCCAGCACTTCCCACATTGCTCAAAGTGGCTAGCTTTCATCCCAACACAGTTTATAGGGCCATACGGTACATAGTTTTCAAGTTACAGACTAAGCTAAGCAAAAGTGAACCAGGCCTTTTTACTGTGAAAACGGCACTTTGGGACTGTGAAAGTGACATTTTGGCCCTGTTGTCCCAAACTGCCCCAGCACTTCCCACATTGCTCAAAGTGGCTAGCTTTCATCCCAACACAGTTTATAGGGCCATACGGTACATAGTTT
>NW_027665855.1:0-1000 GCF_963924005.1 Protomyctophum bolini
CATGCTGCAACGCCTGGAAAATAGTACAGCAGCGCATCGGAGCGTCAGGCGAGGCGTGAACGAGCGCCAGCGCTCGTCTGACGGAGCCGGTGTGGGATAGGTTCTGTTTTGACGTGCGGCGTTCACAGACGGTGTGCGTTGGGCTTTAGTTACATTTTCGCTAGAAACAGACTGTATCAAAATATGACTGACTGACAGTCGCAAACGATACCTCCATGACAATAACGTTTCTTTTTGGACCACAATGCTTTTATGAAACGATTTTAAGATGACCCCATGTTATTCTCCATAGAGGAAAAACTAGCGCCCCTTGGAACCAGGTGATGAGCGAGTGACAGAAACAACACTGGTGTATTATAGTCTGGTGAGGATGGATTCAATTTGACATTTCTCGTCATAGTTTTCGATGAAAACAACACTGTAATACACAATACATTCCTGTCTATATCCTAGATTATACAGACATCCAAACCAACCTGTTTGAAATGCTGTGCGATCAGACGTGTCCATCAATGTGCTGATGACGTTTGCACTCGCACAAAGTTGAGCCTCATTTCCCTGAACATTGACCGCGTGACTCATTGCGTAACGCTGCAATCTCTAATTATGTAAAATGTCATCTAACTCTTCCAGGCACGGCAAACACACGCCCGTCCTCCGCATGCACGCACGCACGCACGCCTTGGGTCAGTATCACGTCCTCTGGGTTGTAGCATGTACATACTAATGTGTTCTTTATTTGCCTGCTTAAATTACAGTTCATATAAACGGAGAATGGAGCTTAAAGCGGTCAGATCTATAGATCTTATCTGGCCCTGGACTGCAGTCAGGTCAGATCTATAGATCTTATCTGGCCCTGGACAGTCAACGTTCATTCAAGTCAGCCACGGAGAACAAACGCCGATCTGAATGAAACTGTGCTATATAAATGTGAGCCAGTAGTTTAAACATGTATACTCAGTCTTTACTCAACCCATTTAGGCCTGACTTTAAAAAATAA
>NW_027665854.1:0-40000 GCF_963924005.1 Protomyctophum bolini
AACATGGGCTATAACCCATCGTTTTTGTCATTTCGTCATTTTTTTCAAATCTTCAAAAATGATGAAAAACGGCGCGCTATAGTATGCCGTACGATATGGGCTATAGCCCTATGGTCCAAAATGATGAGAAACGAGGCTAACTTTTTTTCAAAATTCTCGTAGAAAACATGGGCTATAACCCATCGTTTTTGTCATTTCGTCATTTTTTTCAAATCTTCAAAAATGATGAAAAACGGCGCGCTATAGTATGCCGTACGATATGGGCTATAGCCCATGGTCCAAAATGATGAGAAACGAGGCTAACTTTTTTTTCAAAATTTCAAAAAACATGGGCTATAACCCATCGTTTTTGTCATTTCGTCATTTTTTTCAAATCTTCAAAAATGATGAAAAACGGCGCGCTATAGTATGCCGTACGATATGGGCTATAGCCCATGGTCCAAAATGATGAGAAACGAGGCTAACTTTTTTTTCCAAAATTTCAAAAAACATGGGCTATAACCCATCGTTTTTGTCATTTCGTCATTTTTTTCAAATCTTCAAAAATGATGAAAAACGGCGCGCTATAGTATGCCGTACGATATGGGCTATAGCCCATGGTCCAAAATGATGAGAAACGAGGCTAACTTTTTTTTCAAAATTTCAAAAAACATGGGCTATAACCCATCGTTTTTGTCATTTCGTCATTTTTTTCAAATCTTCAAAAATGATGAAAAACGGCGCGCTATAGTATGCCGTACGATATGGGCTATAGCCCATGGTCCAAAATGATGAGAAACGAGGCTAACTTTTTTTTTTTAATTTAAAAAAACATGGGCTATAACCCATCGTTTTTGTCATTTCGTCATTTTTTTCAAATCTTCAAAAATGATGAAAAACGGCGCGCTATAGTATGCCATACTATATGGGCTATAGCCCATGGTCCAAAATGATGAGAAACGAGGCTAACTTTTTTTTCAAAATTTCAAAAAACATGGGCTATAACCCATCGTTTTTGTCATTTCGTCATTTTTTTTAAATCTTCAAAAATGATGAAAAACGGCGCGCTATAGTATGCCGTACGATATGGGCTATAGCCCATGGTCCAAAATGATGAGAAACGAGGCTAACTTTTTTTTTTCAAAATTTCAAAAAACATGGGCTATAACCCATCGTTTTTGTCATTTCGTCATTTTTTTCAAATCTTCAAAAATGATGAAAAACGGCGCGCTATAGTATGCCGTACGATATGGGCTATAGCCCATGGTCCAAAATGATGAGAAACGAGGCTAACTTTTTTTTTCAAAATTTCAAAAAACATGGGCTATAACCCATCGTTTTTGTCATTTCGTCATTTTTTTCAAATCTTCAAAAATGATGAAAAACGGCGCGCTATAGTATGCCGTACGATATGGGCTATAGCCCATGGTCCAAAATGATGAGAAACGAGGCTAACTTTTTTTCCCCAAAATTTCAAAAAACATGGGCTATAACCCATCGTTTTTGTCATTTCGTCATTTTTTTTCAAATCTTCAAAAATGATGAAAAACGGCGCGCTATAGTATGCCGTACGATATGGGCTATAGCCCATGGTCCAAAATGATGAGAAACGAGGCTAACTTTTTTTTCAAAATTTCAAAAAACATGGGCTATAACCCATCGTTTTTGTCATTTCGTCATTTTTTTCAAATCTTCAAAAATGATGAAAAACGGCGCGCTATAGTATGCCGTACGATATGGGCTATAGCCCATGGTCCAAAATGATGAGAAACGAGGCTAACTTTTTTTTCAAAATTTCAAAAAACATGGGCTATAACCCATCGTTTTTGTCATTTCGTCATTTTTTTAAATCTTCAAAAATGATGAAAAACGGCGCGCTATAGTGTGCCGTACGATATGGGCTATAGCCCATGGTCCAAAATGATGAGAAACGAGGCTAACTTTTTTTTTCAAAATTTCAAAAAACATGGGCTATAACCCATCGTTTTTGTCATTTCGTCATTTTTTTCAAATCTTCAAAAATGATGAAAAACGGCGCGCTATAGTATGCCGTACGATATGGGCTATAGCCCATGGTCCAAAATGATGAGAAACGAGGCTAACTTTTTTTTCAAAATTTCAAAAAACATGGGCTATAACCCATCGTTTTTGTCATTTCGTCATTTTTTTCAAATCTTCAAAAATGATGAAAAACGGCGCGTTATAGTATGCCGTACGATATGGGCTATAGCCCATTGTCCAAAATGATGAGAAACGAGGCTAACTTTTTTTTTCAAAATTTCAAAAAACATGGGCTATAACCCATCGTTTTTGTCATTTCGTCATTTTTTTCAAATCTTCAAAAATGATGAAAAACGGCGCGCTATAGTATGCCGTACGATATGGGCTATAGCCCATGGTCCAAAATGATGAGAAACGAGGCTAACTTTTTTTTCCCAAAATTTCAAAAAACATGGGCTATAACCCATCGTTTTTGTCATTTCGTCATTTTTTTCAAATCTTCAAAAATGATGAAAAACGGCGCGCTATAGTATGCCGTACGATATGGGCTATAGCCCATGGTCCAAAATGATGAGAAACGAGGCTAACTTTTTTTTCAAAATTTCAAAAAACATGGGCTATAACCCATCGTTTTTGTCATTTCGTCATTTTTTTCAAATCTTCAAAAATGATGAAAAACGGCGCGCTATAGTATGCCGTACGATATGGGCTATAGCCCATGGTCCAAAATGATGAGAAACGAGGCTAACTTTTTTTTTTTAATTTAAAAAAACATGGGCTATAACCCATCGTTTTTGTCATTTCGTCATTTTTTTCAAATCTTCAAAAATGATGAAAAACGGCGCGCTATAGTATGCCATACTATATGGGCTATAGCCCATGGTCCAAAATGATGAGAAACGAGGCTAACTTTTTTTTTCAAAATTTCAAAAAACATGGGCTATAACCCATCGTTTTTGTCATTTCGTCATTTTTTTTAAATCTTCAAAAATGATGAAAAACGGCGCGCTATAGTATGCCGTACGATATGGGCTATAGCCCATGGTCCAAAATGATGAGAAACGAGGCTAACTTTTTTTTTCAAAATTTCAAAAAACATGGGCTATAACCCATCGTTTTTGTCATTTCGTCATTTTTTTCAAATCTTCAAAAATGATGAAAAACGGCGCGCTATAGTATGCCGTACGATATGGGCTATAGCCCATGGTCCAAAATGATGAGAAACGAGGCTAACTTTTTTTTTCAAAATTTCAAAAAACATGGGCTATAACCCATCGTTTTTGTCATTTCGTCATTTTTTTCAAATCTTCAAAAATGATGAAAAACGGCGCGCTATAGTATGCCGTATGATATGGGCTATAGCCCATGGTCCAAAATGATGAGAAACGAGGCTAACTTTTTTTTCCCAAAATTTCAAAAAACATGGGCTATAACCCATCGTTTTTGTCATTTCGTCATTTTTTTCAAATCTTCAAAAATGATGAAAAACGGCGCGCTATAGTATGCCGTACGATATGGGCTATAGCCCATGGTCCAAAATGATGAGAAACGAGGCTAACTTTTTTTTTCAAAATTTCAAAAAACATGGGCTATAACCCATCGTTTTTGTCATTTCGTCATTTTTTTCAAATCTTCAAAAATGATGAAAAACGGCGCGCTATAGTATGCCGTACGATATGGGCTATAGCCCATGGTCCAAAATGATGAGAAACGAGGCTAACTTTTTTTTCAAAATTTCAAAAAACATGGGCTATAACCCATCGTTTTTGTCATTTCGTCATTTTTTTTAAATCTTCAAAAATGATGAAAAACGGCGCGCTATAGTGTGCCGTACGATATGGGCTATAGCCCATGGTCCAAAATGATGAGAAACGAGGCTAACTTTTTTTTTCAAAATTTCAAAAAACATGGGCTATAACCCATCGTTTTTGTCATTTCGTCATTTTTTTCAAATCTTCAAAAATGATGAAAAACGGCGCGCTATAGTATGCCGTACGATATGGGCTATAGCCCATGGTCCAAAATGATGAGAAACGAGGCTAACTTTTTTTTCAAAATTTCAAAAAACATGGGCTATAACCCATCGTTTTTGTCATTTCGTCATTTTTTTCAAATCTTCAAAAATGATGAAAAACGGCGCGTTATAGTATGCCGTACGATATGGGCTATAGCCCATTGTCCAAAATGATGAGAAACGAGGCTAACTTTTTTTTTCAAAATTTCAAAAAACATGGGCTATAACCCATCGTTTTTGTCATTTCGTCATTTTTTTCAAATCTTCAAAAATGATGAAAAACGGCGCGCTATAGTATGCCGTACGATATGGGCTATAGCCCATGGTCCAAAATGATGAGAAACGAGGCTAACTTTTTTTCCCAAAATTTCAAAAAACATGGGCTATAACCCATCGTTTTTGTCATTTCGTCATTTTTTTCAAATCTTCAAAAATGATGAAAAACGGCGCGCTATAGTATGCCGTACGATATGGGCTATAGCCCATGGTCCAAAATGATGAGAAACGAGGCTAACTTTTTTTTCAAAATTTCAAAAAACATGGGCTATAACCCATCGTTTTTGTCATTTCGTCATTTTTTTCAAATCTTCAAAAATGATGAAAAACGGCGCGCTATAGTATGCCGTACGATATGGGCTATAGCCCATGGTCCAAAATGATGAGAAACGAGGCTAACTTTTTTTTTTTTAATTTAAAAAAACATGGGCTATAACCCATCGTTTTTGTCATTTCGTCATTTTTTTCAAATCTTCAAAAATGATGAAAAACGGCGCGCTATAGTATGCCATACTATATGGGCTATAGCCCATGGTCCAAAATGATGAGAAACGAGGCTAACTTTTTTTTTCAAAATTTCAAAAAACATGGGCTATAACCCATCGTTTTTGTCATTTCGTCATTTTTTTTAAATCTTCAAAAATGATGAAAAACGGCGCGCTATAGTATGCCGTACGATATGGGCTATAGCCCATGGTCCAAAATGATGAGAAACGAGGCTAACTTTTTTTTTCAAAATTTCAAAAAACATGGGCTATAACCCATCGTTTTTGTCATTTCGTCATTTTTTTAAAATCTTCAAAAATGATGAAAAACGGCGCGCTATAGTATGCCGTACGATATGGGCTATAGCCCATGGTCCAAAATGATGAGAAACGAGGCTAACTTTTTTTTTCAAAATTTCAAAAAACATGGGCTATAACCCATCGTTTTTGTCATTTCGTCATTTTTTTCAAATCTTCAAAAATGATGAAAAACGGCGCGCTATAGTATGCCATACGATATGGGCTATAGCCCATGGTCCAAAATGATGAGAAACGAGGCTAACTTTTTTTTTCAAAATTTCAAAAAACATGGGCTATAACCCATCGTTTTTGTCATTTCGTCATTTTTTTCAAATCTTCAAAAATGATGAAAAACGGCGCGTTATAGTATGCCGTACGATATGGGCTATAGCCCATTGTCCAAAATGATGAGAAACGAGGCTAACTTTTTTTTTCAAAATTTCAAAAAACATGGGCTATAACCCATCGTTTTTGTCATTTTGTCATTTTTTTTAAATCTTCAAAAATGATGAAAAACGGCGCGCTATAGTGTGCCGTACGATATGGGCTATAGCCCATGGTCCAAAATGATGAGAAACGAGGCTAACTTTTTTTTTCAAAATTTCAAAAAACATGGGCTATAACCCATCGTTTTTGTCATTTCGTCATTTTTTTCAAATCTTCAAAAATGATGAAAAACGGCGCGCTATAGTATGCCGTACGATATGGGCTATAGCCCATGGTCCAAAATGATGAGAAACGAGGCTAACTTTTTTTTCAAAATTTCAAAAAACATGGGCTATAACCCATCGTTTTTGTCATTTCGTCATTTTTTTCAAATCTTCAAAAATGATGAAAAACGGCGCGTTATAGTATGCCGTACGATATGGGCTATAGCCCATTGTCCAAAATGATGAGAAACGAGGCTAACTTTTTTTTTCAAAATTTCAAAAAACATGGGCTATAACCCATCGTTTTTGTCATTTCGTCATTTTTTTCAAATCTTCAAAAATGATGAAAAACGGCGCGCTATAGTATGCCGTACGATATGGGCTATAGCCCATGGTCCAAAATGATGAGAAACGAGGCTAACTTTTTTTCCCAAAATTTCAAAAAACATGGGCTATAACCCATCGTTTTTGTCATTTCGTCATTTTTTTCAAATCTTCAAAAATGATGAAAAACGGCGCGCTATAGTATGCCGTACGATATGGGCTATAGCCCATGGTCCAAAATGATGAGAAACGAGGCTAACTTTTTTTTCAAAATTTCAAAAAACATGGGCTATAACCCATCGTTTTTGTCATTTCGTCATTTTTTTCAAATCTTCAAAAATGATGAAAAACGGCGCGCTATAGTATGCCGTACGATATGGGCTATAGCCCATGGTCCAAAATGATGAGAAACGAGGCTAACTTTTTTTTTTTTAATTTAAAAAAACATGGGCTATAACCCATCGTTTTTGTCATTTCGTCATTTTTTTCAAATCTTCAAAAATGATGAAAAACGGCGCGCTATAGTATGCCATACTATATGGGCTATAGCCCATGGTCCAAAATGATGAGAAACGAGGCTAACTTTTTTTTTCAAAATTTCAAAAAACATGGGCTATAACCCATCGTTTTTGTCATTTCGTCATTTTTTTTAAATCTTCAAAATGATGAAAAACGGCGCGCTATAGTATGCCGTACGATATGGGCTATAGCCCATGGTCCAAAATGATGAGAAACGAGGCTAACTTTTTTTTTCAAAATTTCAAAAAACATGGGCTATAACCCATCGTTTTTGTCATTTCGTCATTTTTTTAAAATCTTCAAAAATGATGAAAAACGGCGCGCTATAGTATGCCGTACGATATGGGCTATAGCCCATGGTCCAAAATGATGAGAAACGAGGCTAACTTTTTTTTTCAAAATTTCAAAAAACATGGGCTATAACCCATCGTTTTTGTCATTTCGTCATTTTTTTCAAATCTTCAAAAATGATGAAAAACGGCGCGCTATAGTATGCCATACGATATGGGCTATAGCCCATGGTCCAAAATGATGAGAAACGAGGCTAACTTTTTTTTTCAAAATTTCAAAAAACATGGGCTATAACCCATCGTTTTTGTCATTTCGTCATTTTTTTCAAATCTTCAAAAATGATGAAAAACGGCGCGTTATAGTATGCCGTACGATATGGGCTATAGCCCATTGTCCATGATGAGAAACGAGGCTAACTTTTTTTTTCAAAATTTCAAAAAACATGGGCTATAACCCATCGTTTTTGTCATTTCGTCATTTTTTTCAAATCTTCAAAAATGATGAAAAACGGCGCGCTATAGTATGCCGTACGATATGGGCTATAGCCCATGGTCCAAAATGATGAGAAACGAGGCTAACTTTTTTTCCCAAAATTTCAAAAAACATGGGCTATAACCCATCGTTTTTGTCATTTCGTCATTTTTATCAAATCTTCAAAAATGATGAAAAACGGCGCGCTATAGTATGCCGTACGATATGGGCTATAGCCCATGGTCCAAAATGATGAGAAACGAGGCTAACTTTTTTTTCAAAATTTCAAAAAACAATGGGCTATAACCCATCGTTTTTGTGTCATTTCGTCATTTTTTTTCAAATCTTCAAAAATGATGAAAAACGGCGCGCTATAGTATGCCGTACGATATGGGCTATAGCCCATGGTCCAAAATGATGAGAAACGAGGCTAACTTTTTTTTTTTTATTTAAAAAAACATGGGCTATAACCCATCGTTTTTGTCATTTCGTCATTTTTTTCAAATCTTCAAAATGATGAAAAACGGCGCGCTATAGTATGCCATACTATATGGGCTATAGCCCATGGTCCAAAATGATGAGAAACGAGGCTAACTTTTTTTTTCAAAATTTCAAAAAACATGGGCTATAACCCATCGTTTTTGTCATTTCGTCATTTTTTTAAAATCTTCAAAATGATGAAAAACGGCGCGCTATAGTATGCCGTACGATATGGGCTATAGCCCATGGTCCAAAATGATGAGAAACGAGGCTAACTTTTTTTTTCAAAATTTAAAAAACATGGGCTATAACCCATCGTTTTTGTCATTTCGTCATTTTTTTAAAATCTTCAAAAATGATGAAAAACGGCGCGCTATAGTATGCCGTACGATATGGGCTATAGCCCATGGTCCAAAATGATGAGAAACGAGGCTAACTTTTTTTTTCAAAATTTCAAAAAACATGGGCTATAACCCATCGTTTTTGTCATTTCGTCATTTTTTCAAATCTTCAAAAATGATGAAAAACGGCGCGCTATAGTATGCCGTACGATATGGGCTATAGCCCATGGTCCAAAATGATGAGAAACGAGGCTAACTTTTTTTTCAAAATTTCAAAAAACATGGGCTATAACCCATCGTTTTTGTCATTTCGTCATTTTTTTCAAATCTTCAAAAATGATGAAAAACGGCGCGTTATAGTATGCCGTACGATATGGGCTATAGCCCATTGTCCAAAATGATGAGAAACGAGGCTAACTTTTTTTTTCAAAATTTCAAAAAACATGGGCTATAACCCATCGTTTTTGTCATTTCGTCATTTTTTTCAAATCTTCAAAAATGATGAAAAACGGCGCGCTATAGTATGCCGTACGATATGGGCTATAGCCCATGGTCCAAAATGATGAGAAACGAGGCTAACTTTTTTTCCCAAAATTTCAAAAAACATGGGCTATAACCCATCGTTTTTGTCATTTCGTCATTTTTTTCAAATCTTCAAAAATGATGAAAAACGGCGCGCTATAGTATGCCGTACGATATGGGCTATAGCCCATGGTCCAAAATGATGAGAAACGAGGCTAACTTTTTTTTCAAAATTTCAAAAAACATGGGCTATAACCCATCGTTTTTGTCATTTCGTCATTTTTTTCAAATCTTCAAAAATGATGAAAAACGGCGCGCTATAGTATGCCGTACGATATGGGCTATAGCCCATGGTCCAAAATGATGAGAAACGAGGCTAACTTTTTTTTTTTAATTTAAAAAAACATGGGCTATAACCCATCGTTTTTGTCATTTCGTCATTTTTTTCAAATCTTCAAAAATGATGAAAAACGGCGCGCTATAGTATGCCATACTATATGGGCTATAGCCCATGGTCCAAAATGATGAGAAACGAGGCTAACTTTTTTTTTCAAAATTTCAAAAAACATGGGCTATAACCCATCGTTTTTGTCATTTCGTCATTTTTTTTAAATCTTCAAAAATGATGAAAAACGGCGCGCTATAGTATGCCGTACGATATGGGCTATAGCCCATGGTCCAAAATGATGAGAAACGAGGCTAACTTTTTTTTTCAAAATTTCAAAAAACATGGGCTATAACCCATCGTTTTTGTCATTTCGTCATTTTTTTTAAATCTTCAAAAATGATGAAAAACGGCGCGCTATAGTATGCCGTACGATATGGGCTATAGCCCATGGTCCAAAATGATGAGAAACGAGGCTAACTTTTTTTTTCAAAATTTCAAAAAACATGGGCTATAACCCATCGTTTTTGTCATTTCGTCATTTTTTTCAAATCTTCAAAAATGATGAAAAACGGCGCGCTATAGTATGCCATACGATATGGGCTATAGCCCATGGTCCAAAATGATGAGAAACGAGGCTAACTTTTTTTTTCAAAATTTCAAAAAACATGGGCTATAACCCATCGTTTTTGTCATTTCGTCATTTTTTTCAAATCTTCAAAAATGATGAAAAACGGCGCGTTATAGTATGCCGTACGATATGGGCTATAGCCCATTGTCCAAAATGATGAGAAACGAGGCTAACTTTTTTTTTCAAAATTTCAAAAAACATGGGCTATAACCCATCGTTTTTGTCATTTTGTCATTTTTTTTAAATCTTCAAAAATGATGAAAAACGGCGCGCTATAGTGTGCCGTACGATATGGGCTATAGCCCATGGTCCAAAATGATGAGAAACGAGGCTAACTTTTTTTTTCAAAATTTCAAAAAACATGGGCTATAACCCATCGTTTTTGTCATTTCGTCATTTTTTTCAAATCTTCAAAAATGATGAAAAACGGCGCGCTATAGTATGCCGTACGATATGGGCTATAGCCCATGGTCCAAAATGATGAGAAACGAGGCTAACTTTTTTTTCAAAATTTCAAAAAACATGGGCTATAACCCATCGTTTTTGTCATTTCGTCATTTTTTTCAAATCTTCAAAAATGATGAAAAACGGCGCGTTATAGTATGCCGTACGATATGGGCTATAGCCCATTGTCCAAAATGATGAGAAACGAGGCTAACTTTTTTTTTCAAAATTTCAAAAAACATGGGCTATAACCCATCGTTTTTGTCATTTCGTCATTTTTTTCAAATCTTCAAAAATGATGAAAAACGGCGCGCTATAGTATGCCGTACGATATGGGCTATAGCCCATGGTCCAAAATGATGAGAAACGAGGCTAACTTTTTTTCCCAAAATTTCAAAAAACATGGGCTATAACCCATCGTTTTTGTCATTTCGTCATTTTTTTCAAATCTTCAAAAATGATGAAAAACGGCGCGCTATAGTATGCCGTACGATATGGGCTATAGCCCATGGTCCAAAATGATGAGAAACGAGGCTAACTTTTTTTTCAAAATTTCAAAAAACATGGGCTATAACCCATCGTTTTTGTCATTTCGTCATTTTTTTCAAATCTTCAAAAATGATGAAAAACGGCGCGCTATAGTATGCCGTACGATATGGGCTATAGCCCATGGTCCAAAATGATGAGAAACGAGGCTAACTTTTTTTTTTTTAATTTAAAAAAACATGGGCTATAACCCATCGTTTTTGTCATTTCGTCATTTTTTTTAAATCTTCAAAAATGATGAAAAACGGCGCGCTATAGTATGCCGTACGATATGGGCTATAGCCCATGGTCCAAAATGATGAGAAACGAGGCTAACTTTTTTTTTCAAAATTTCAAAAAACATGGGCTATAACCCATCGTTTTTGTCATTTCGTCATTTTTTTAAAATCTTCAAAAATGATGAAAAACGGCGCGCTATAGTATGCCGTACGATATGGGCTATAGCCCATTGTCCAAAATGATGAGAAACGAGGCTAACTTTTTTTTTCAAAATTTCAAAAAACATGGGCTATAACCCATCGTTTTTGTCATTTCGTCATTTTTTTCAAATCTTCAAAAATGATGAAAAACGGCGCGCTATAGTATGCCGTACGATATGGGCTATAGCCCATGGTCCAAAATGATGAGAAACGAGGCTAACTTTTTTTCCCAAAATTTCAAAAAACATGGGCTATAACCCATCGTTTTTGTCATTTCGTCATTTTTTTCAAATCTTCAAAAATGATGAAAAACGGCGCGCTATAGTATGCCGTACGATATGGGCTATAGCCCATGGTCCAAAATGATGAGAAACGAGGCTAACTTTTTTTTCAAAATTTCAAAAAACATGGGCTATAACCCATCGTTTTTGTCATTTCGTCATTTTTTTCAAATCTTCAAAAATGATGAAAAACGGCGCGCTATAGTATGCCGTACGATATGGGCTATAGCCCATGGTCCAAAATGATGAGAAACGAGGCTAACTTTTTTTTTTTTATTTAAAAAAACATGGGCTATAACCCATCGTTTTTGTCATTTCGTCATTTTTTTCAAATCTTCAAAAATGATGAAAAACGGCGCGCTATAGTATGCCATACTATATGGGCTATAGCCCATGGTCCAAAATGATGAGAAACGAGGCTAACTTTTTTTTTCAAAATTTCAAAAAACATGGGCTATAACCCATCGTTTTTGTCATTTCGTCATTTTTTTAAAATCTTCAAAAATGATGAAAAACGGCGCGCTATAGTATGCCGTACGATATGGGCTATAGCCCATGGTCCAAAATGATGAGAAACGAGGCTAACTTTTTTTTTCAAAATTTAAAAAAACATGGGCTATAACCCATCGTTTTTGTCATTTCGTCATTTTTTTAAAATCTTCAAAAATGATGAAAAACGGCGCGCTATAGTATGCCGTACGATATGGGCTATAGCCCATGGTCCAAAATGATGAGAAACGAGGCTAACTTTTTTTTTCAAAATTTCAAAAAACATGGGCTATAACCCATCGTTTTTGTCATTTCGTCATTTTTTCAAATCTTCAAAAATGATGAAAAACGGCGCGCTATAGTATGCCATACGATATGGGCTATAGCCCATGGTCCAAAATGATGAGAAACGAGGCTAACTTTTTTTTTCAAAATTTCAAAAAACATGGGCTATAACCCATCGTTTTTGTCATTTCGACATTTTTTTTAAATCTTCAAAAATGATGAAAAACGGCGCGCTATAGTATGCCGTACGATATGGGCTATAGCCCATGGTCCAAAATGATGAGAAACGAGGCTAACTTTTTTTTTCAAAATTTCAAAAAACATGGGCTATAACCCATCGTTTTTGTCATTTCGTCATTTTTTTCAAATCTTCAAAAATGATGAAAAACGGCGCGCTATAGTATGCCGTACGATATGGGCTATAGCCCATGGTCCAAAATGATGAGAAACGAGGCTAACTTTTTTTTCCAAAATTTCAAAAAACATGGGCTATAACCCATCGTTTTTGTCATTTCGTCATTTTTTTTAAAATCTTCAAAAATGATGAAAAACGGCGCGCTATAGTATGCCGTACGATATGGGCTATAGCCCATGGTCCAAAATGATGAGAAACGAGGCTAACTTTTTTTTTCAAAATTTCAAAAAACATGGGCTATAACCCATCGTTTTTGTCATTTCGTCATTTTTTTCAAATCTTCAAAAATGATGAAAAACGGCGCGCTATAGTATGCCGTACGATATGGCCTATAGCCCATGGTCCAAAATGATGAGAAACGAGGCTAACTTTTTTTTCCAAAATTTCAAAAAACATGGGCTATAACCCATCGTTTTTGTCATTTCGTCATTTTTTTCAAATCTTCAAAAATGATGAAAAACGGCGCGCTATAGTATGCCATACGATATGGGCTATAGCCCATGGTCCAAAATGATGAGAAACGAGGCTAACTTTTTTTTTTTAATTTAAAAAAACATGGGCTATAACCCATCGTTTTTGTCATTTCGTCATTTTTTTCAAATCTTCAAAAATGATGAAAAACGGCGCGCTATAGTATGCCATACTATATGGGCTATAGCCCATGGTCCAAAATGATGAGAAACGAGGCTAACTTTTTTTTTCAAAATTTCAAAAAACATGGGCTATAACCCATCGTTTTTGTCATTTCGTCGTTTTTTTTAAATCTTCAAAAATGATGAAAAACGGCGCGCTATAGTATGCCGTACGATATGGGCTATAGCCCATGGTCCAAAATGATGAGAAACGAGGCTAACTTTTTTTTCCAAAATTTCAAAAAACATGGGCTATAACCCATCGTTTTTGTCATTTCGTCATTTTTTTCAAATCTTCAAAAATGATGAAAAACGGCGCGCTATAGTATGCCGTACGATATGGCCTATAGCCCATGGTCCAAAATGATGAGAAACGAGGCTAACTTTTTTTTTCAAAATTTCAAAAAACATGGGCTATAACCCATATATTTATACGTATTACTTTGTTACAAGTAAAAATCCGGAATTCAAAATGTGCATAAAAGTACATAAATGCTATATGTCTCATTTAAAGTTTCGACATGTATAATATACAGATTTTTTTTTTAATAAGTAACGCTGTTTAATATAGCAGAAGAGGCAATTAATTTAACACAGTTTGGCACAATTTTAACATCCCAGATCGATTGAAATATGAATCTACTGTGCTGACTACAGCAGGGCCATATATATAGTTCTAATGCCCATTAGAGCTATGGACCAGAGCTAGACTACACCATGATATAATATTAGGAGTACAATAACTTTGCATTGTGAATAGAAAGGTAGCCACAGTGTGGTTGCAGTGTAATGCTGAAGGTTTAATCACAGGTGTGTCTGCTTCATGCAGTAAGAAGTGAGGTCACGTGCACACATCTGCCTGGGTGACGGCAGACTGCTGGGCGAGCGGGTGCTTTGGCATGTGGGGGGGGGTCAGATCAACATATGGAATTCATTCTGTATTGGCCATATATGGAGCGTGTCTTGAGTGTACAGGGTTTGATGAGGGCCCAGGTAGGGCCGGGCCTTCATTTTTGGGCCTTAGAACTCTACTAATAACTTTGGGGCGGGCCCGTCTAGAGTTTGAATACACAAAAGCTAAGGCACAGGCGCACATGCGTATGCACACCTGGACCTGTAAATGAACAACACAAAAACTAAGGCACTGGTCGGACTTCTGGTTTACCGGAACGGGGTTCAACTCCCTGCAGTGCCCTGCTCAATGTGTTGTATTTACCGGAAAAAGTGTTGCGGAAATTGCGAAAATTGCGGAAATGGTAATTGCGAAAATTGCGGAATTGCGGAAATGGGAATTGCGGAAATTGCCGAAATGGGAATTGCGGAAATTGCGGAATTGCGGAATTGCAAAATTGCGGAATTGGGGAATTGCGGAATTGCGGAAATGGAAATTGCGGAATTGCGGAAATGGTAATTGCGGAAATTGCGGAAATGGTAATTGCGGAAATTGTGGAAATTGCGGAATTGCAAAATTGCGGAATTGGGGAATTGCGGAATTGCGGAAATGGAAATTGCGGAACTTGCGGAATTGCGGAAATGGTAATTGCGGAAATTGCGGAAATTGCAGAATTGCAAAATTGCGGAATTGGGGAATTGCGGAATTGGGGAATTGGGGAATTGCGGAATTGCGGAATTGGGGAATTGCGGAAATGGTAATTGCGGAAATTGCGGAAATTGCGGAATTGCAAAATTGCGGAATTGGGGAATTGCGGAATTGGGGAATTGCGGAATTGCGGAAATGGTAATTGCGGAATTGCGGAAATGGTAATTGCGGAAATTGCGGAATTGCAAAATTGCGGAATTGGGGAATTGCGGAATTGCGGAAATGGAAATTGCGGAACTTGCGGAATTGCGGAAATGGTAATTACGGAAATTGCGGAAATTGCAGAATTGCAAAATTGCGGAATTGGGGAATTGCGGAATTGGGGAATTGGGGAATTGCGGAATTGCGGAATTGGGGAATTGCGGAAATGGTAATTGCGGAAATTGCGGAATTGGGGAATTGCGGAATTGCGGAATTGGGGAATTGCGGAAATGGTAATTGCGGAAATTAGGGAAATTGCGGAATTTGCGTAAATTGAGACCTCTGAGACCATGGACACCAATGAACCATGTAAATACAACAAATTGAGCAGGGCACTGCAGGGAGTTGCACCCCGTTCCGGTAAACCAGAAGTACGACACCAGTGCCTTAGTTTTTGTGTTGTCATTTACAGGTCCTTTCGTTGAAATGTGAATTTTACATTTCAACAGTAAAGTAATATATAAAGAAGAGAAACACAAAAGTACAAAAATAACATTTTCGAATTACCTGTATTTGCTTTGATTTTTTAAACTTTCTCTTCACTAGTAGGAATAAACACGCCATTGGGGAGGTTTAAGGAATTTATTGACAGTGAATAGATGGAGGGATGAATGAATGCGGATGTGTAGGTTCCGGGGGGGTCGCCGACCCTGGAGTCTTTGGGGAGGAGGTCGAATGGCACTCGTCGTGTGGCGTTCGTCATAAGGCGTTCGTCTTACGGTGCGCATGGACGAAATCCCCCCGCAGGAACCTGATAAGGATGGGAGAGTGTTTTGTTTTAATCGTTTGATCCACTTTTGGCGAGGGAGGAGAGTGGCGTGAAGGGCAGGGCCAATGCGCGTTTCTCCTCCTCCTGAACATCAGTTGTTCCAACTCCATTAACCATTATTTGACACTTTTGGTTGTTTCAAAATTAAAAAAAACATGGGCTATAACCCATCGTTTTTTTCATTTTTTCCAAATCCTCAAAAATGATGAAAAACGGCGTGCCAGAGTATGCCGTACGATATGGGCTATAGCCCACGGTCCAAAATGATGAGAAACGAGGCTAACTTTTTTTTCAAAATTTCAAAAAACATGGGCTATAACCCATCGTTTTTTTAATTTTTAATTTTTTTTCAAATCCTCAAAAACGATGAAATACGGCGTGCCATAGTATGCCGTACGATATGGGCTATAACCCACGGTCCAAAATGATGAGAAACGAGGCAAAATTTATTTTTCAAAATTTCAAAAAACATGGGCTATAACCCATCATTTTTTTAATTTTTTCATTTTTTTCAAATCCTCAAAAACGATGAAATACGGCGTGCCATAGTATGCCGTACGATATGGGCTATAGCCCACGGTCCAAAATGATGAGAAACGAGGCTAACTTTTTTTTCAAAATTTCAAAAAACATGGGCTATAACCCATCGTTTTTTTCATTTTTTTCAAATCCTCAAAAACGATGAAAAACGGCGTGCCATAGTATGCCGTACGATATGGGCTATAGCCCACGGTCCAAAATGATGAGAAACGAGGCTAACTTTTTTTTCAAAATTTCAAAAAACATGGGCTATAACCCATCGTTTTTTAAATTTTTTAAATTTTTTCAAATCCTCAAAAACGATGAAAAACGGCGTGCCATAGTATGCCGTACGATATGGGCTATAGCCCACGGTCCAAAATGATGAGAAACGAGGCTAACTTTTTTTTCAAAATTTCAAAAAACATGGGCTATAACCCATCGTTTATTTCATTTTTTTCAAATCCTCAAAAACGATGAAAAACGGCGTGCCATAGTATGCCGTACGATATGGGCTATAGCCCACGGTCCAAAATGATGAGAAACGAGGCTAACTTTTTTTTCAAAATTTCAAAAAACATGGGCTATAACCCATCGTTTTTTAAATTTTTTAAATTTTTTCAAATCCTCAAAAACGATGAAAAACGGCGTGCCATAGTATGCCGTACGATATGGGCTATAGCCCACGGTCCAAAATGATGAGAAACGAGGCTAACTTTTTTTTTCAAAATTTCAAAAAACATGGGCTATAACCCATCGTTTTTTTCATTTTTTTCAAATCCTCAAAAATGATGAAAAACGGCGTGCCATAGTATGCCGTACGATATGGGCTATAGCCCACGGTCCAAAATGATGAGAAACGAGGCTAACTTTTTTTTCAAAATTTCAAAAAACATGGGCTATAACCCATCGTTTTTTTAATTTTTAATTTTTTTTCAAATCCTCAAAAACGATGAAATACGGCGTGCCATAGTATGCCGTACGATATGGGCTATAGCCCACGGTCCAAAATGATGAGAAACGAGGCAAAATTTATTTTTCAAAATTTCAAAAAACATGGGCTATAACCCATCGTTTTTTTCATTTTTTTCAAATCCTCAAAAACGATGAAAAACGGCGTGCCATAGTATGCCGTACGATATGGGCTATAGCCCACGGTCCAAAATGATGAGAAACGAGGCTAACTTTTTTTTCAAAATTTCCAAAAACATGGGCTATAACCCATCGTTTTTTTAATTTTTAATTTTTTTTCAAATCCTCAAAAACGATGAAATACGGCGTGCCATAGTATGCCGTACGATATGGGCTATAGCCCACGGTCCAAAATGATGAGAAACGAGGCTAACTTTTTTTTCAAAATTTCAAAAAACATGGGCTATAACCCATCGTTTTTTTAATTTTTAATTTTTTTTCAAATCCTCAAAAACGATGAAATACGGCGTGCCATAGTATGCCGTACGATATGGGCTATAGCCCACGGTCCAAAATGATGAGAAACGAGGCAAAATTTATTTTTCAAAATTTCAAAAAACATGGGCTATAACCCATCGTTTTTTTCATTTTTTCATTTTTTTCAAATCCTCAAAAACGATGAAATACGGCGTGCCATAGTATGCCGTACGATATGGGCTATAGCCCACGGTCCAAAATGATGAGAAACGAGGCAAATTTTATTTTTCAAAATTTCAAAAAACATGGGCTATAACCCATCGTTTTTGTCATTTTTTCATTTTTTTCAAATCCTCAAAAACGATGAAATACGGCGTGCCATAGTATGCCGTACGATATGGGCTATAGCCCACGGTCCAAAATGATGAGAAACGAGGCTAACTTTTTTTTCAAAATTTCAAAAAACATGGGCTATAACCCATCGTTTTTGTCATTTCGTCATTTTTTTCAAATCTTCAAAAATGATGAAAAACGGCGCGTTATAGTATGCCGTACGATATGGGCTATAGCCCATTGTCCAAAATGATGAGAAACGAGGCTAACTTTTTTTTTCAAAATTTCAAAAAACATGGGCTATAACCCATCGTTTTTGTCATTTTGTCATTTTTTTTAAATCTTCAAAAATGATGAAAAACGGCGCGCTATAGTGTGCCGTACGATATGGGCTATAGCCCATGGTCCAAAATGATGAGAAACGAGGCTAACTTTTTTTTTCAAAATTTCAAAAAACATGGGCTATAACCCATCGTTTTTGTCATTTCGTCATTTTTTTCAAATCTTCAAAAATGATGAAAAACGGCGCGCTATAGTATGCCGTACGATATGGGCTATAGCCCATGGTCCAAAATGATGAGAAACGAGGCTAACTTTTTTTTCAAAATTTCAAAAAACATGGGCTATAACCCATCGTTTTTGTCATTTCGTCATTTTTTTCAAATCTTCAAAAATGATGAAAAACGGCGCGTTATAGTATGCCGTACGATATGGGCTATAGCCCATTGTCCAAAATGATGAGAAACGAGGCTAACTTTTTTTTTCAAAATTTCAAAAAACATGGGCTATAACCCATCGTTTTTGTCATTTCGTCATTTTTTTCAAATCTTCAAAAATGATGAAAAACGGCGCGCTATAGTATGCCGTACGATATGGGCTATAGCCCATGGTCCAAAATGATGAGAAACGAGGCTAACTTTTTTTCCCAAAATTTCAAAAAACATGGGCTATAACCCATCGTTTTTGTCATTTCGTCATTTTTTTCAAATCTTCAAAAATGATGAAAAACGGCGCGCTATAGTATGCCGTACGATATGGGCTATAGCCCATGGTCCAAAATGATGAGAAACGAGGCTAACTTTTTTTTCAAAATTTCAAAAAACATGGGCTATAACCCATCGTTTTTGTCATTTCGTCATTTTTTTCAAATCTTCAAAAATGATGAAAAACGGCGCGCTATAGTATGCCGTACGATATGGGCTATAGCCCATGGTCCAAAATGATGAGAAACGAGGCTAACTTTTTTTTTTTTAATTTAAAAAAACATGGGCTATAACCCATCGTTTTTGTCATTTCGTCATTTTTTTTAAATCTTCAAAAATGATGAAAAACGGCGCGCTATAGTATGCCGTACGATATGGGCTATAGCCCATGGTCCAAAATGATGAGAAACGAGGCTAACTTTTTTTTTCAAAATTTCAAAAAACATGGGCTATAACCCATCGTTTTTGTCATTTCGTCATTTTTTTAAAATCTTCAAAAATGATGAAAAACGGCGCGCTATAGTATGCCGTACGATATGGGCTATAGCCCATTGTCCAAAATGATGAGAAACGAGGCTAACTTTTTTTTTCAAAATTTCAAAAAACATGGGCTATAACCCATCGTTTTTGTCATTTCGTCATTTTTTTCAAATCTTCAAAAATGATGAAAAACGGCGCGCTATAGTATGCCGTACGATATGGGCTATAGCCCATGGTCCAAAATGATGAGAAACGAGGCTAACTTTTTTTCCCAAAATTTCAAAAAACATGGGCTATAACCCATCGTTTTTGTCATTTCGTCATTTTTTTCAAATCTTCAAAAATGATGAAAAACGGCGCGCTATAGTATGCCGTACGATATGGGCTATAGCCCATGGTCCAAAATGATGAGAAACGAGGCTAACTTTTTTTTTCAAAATTTCAAAAAACATGGGCTATAACCCATCGTTTTTGTCATTTCGTCATTTTTTTCAAATCTTCAAAAATGATGAAAAACGGCGCGCTATAGTATGCCGTACGATATGGGCTATAGCCCATGGTCCAAAATGATGAGAAACGAGGCTAACTTTTTTTTCAAAATTTCAAAAAACATGGGCTATAACCCATCGTTTTTGTCATTTCGTCATTTTTTTCAAATCTTCAAAAATGATGAAAAACGGCGCGCTATAGTATGCCGTACGATATGGGCTATAGCCCATGGTCCAAAATGATGAGAAACGAGGCTAACTTTTTTTTTTTTATTTAAAAAAACATGGGCTATAACCCATCGTTTTTGTCATTTCGTCATTTTTTTCAAATCTTCAAAAATGATGAAAAACGGCGCGCTATAGTATGCCATACTATATGGGCTATAGCCCATGGTCCAAAATGATGAGAAACGAGGCTAACTTTTTTTTTCAAAATTTCAAAAAACATGGGCTATAACCCATCGTTTTTGTCATTTCGTCATTTTTTTAAAATCTTCAAAAATGATGAAAAACGGCGCGCTATAGTATGCCGTACGATATGGGCTATAGCCCATGGTCCAAAATGATGAGAAACGAGGCTAACTTTTTTTTTCAAAATTTAAAAAAACATGGGCTATAACCCATCGTTTTTGTCATTTCGTCATTTTTTTAAAATCTTCAAAAATGATGAAAAACGGCGCGCTATAGTATGCCGTACGATATGGGCTATAGCCCATGGTCCAAAATGATGAGAAACGAGGCTAACTTTTTTTTTCAAAATTTCAAAAAACATGGGCTATAACCCATCGTTTTTGTCATTTCGTCATTTTTTCAAATCTTCAAAAATGATGAAAAACGGCGCGCTATAGTATGCCATACGATATGGGCTATAGCCCATGGTCCAAAATGATGAGAAACGAGGCTAACTTTTTTTTTCAAAATTTCAAAAAACATGGGCTATAACCCATCGTTTTTGTCATTTCGACATTTTTTTTAAATCTTCAAAAATGATGAAAAACGGCGCGCTATAGTATGCCGTACGATATGGGCTATAGCCCATGGTCCAAAATGATGAGAAACGAGGCTAACTTTTTTTTTCAAAATTTCAAAAAACATGGGCTATAACCCATCGTTTTTGTCATTTCGTCATTTTTTTCAAATCTTCAAAAATGATGAAAAACGGCGCGCTATAGTATGCCGTACGATATGGGCTATAGCCCATGGTCCAAAATGATGAGAAACGAGGCTAACTTTTTTTTCCAAAATTTCAAAAAACATGGGCTATAACCCATCGTTTTTGTCATTTCGTCATTTTTTTTAAAATCTTCAAAAATGATGAAAAACGGCGCGCTATAGTATGCCGTACGATATGGGCTATAGCCCATGGTCCAAAATGATGAGAAACGAGGCTAACTTTTTTTTTCAAAATTTCAAAAAACATGGGCTATAACCCATCGTTTTTGTCATTTCGTCATTTTTTTCAAATCTTCAAAAATGATGAAAAACGGCGCGCTATAGTATGCCGTACGATATGGCCTATAGCCCATGGTCCAAAATGATGAGAAACGAGGCTAACTTTTTTTTCCAAAATTTCAAAAAACATGGGCTATAACCCATCGTTTTTGTCATTTCGTCATTTTTTTCAAATCTTCAAAAATGATGAAAAACGGCGCGCTATAGTATGCCATACGATATGGGCTATAGCCCATGGTCCAAAATGATGAGAAACGAGGCTAACTTTTTTTTTTTAATTTAAAAAAACATGGGCTATAACCCATCGTTTTTGTCATTTCGTCATTTTTTTCAAATCTTCAAAAATGATGAAAAACGGCGCGCTATAGTATGCCATACTATATGGGCTATAGCCCATGGTCCAAAATGATGAGAAACGAGGCTAACTTTTTTTTTCAAAATTTCAAAAAACATGGGCTATAACCCATCGTTTTTGTCATTTCGTCGTTTTTTTTAAATCTTCAAAAATGATGAAAAACGGCGCGCTATAGTATGCCGTACGATATGGGCTATAGCCCATGGTCCAAAATGATGAGAAACGAGGCTAACTTTTTTTTCCAAAATTTCAAAAAACATGGGCTATAACCCATCGTTTTTGTCATTTCGTCATTTTTTTCAAATCTTCAAAAATGATGAAAAACGGCGCGCTATAGTATGCCGTACGATATGGCCTATAGCCCATGGTCCAAAATGATGAGAAACGAGGCTAACTTTTTTTTTCAAAATTTCAAAAAACATGGGCTATAACCCATATATTTATACGTATTACTTTGTTACAAGTAAAAATCCGGAATTCAAAATGTGCATAAAAGTACATAAATGCTATATGTCTCATTTAAAGTTTCGACATGTATAATATACAGATTTTTTTTTTAATAAGTAACGCTGTTTAATATAGCAGAAGAGGCAATTAATTTAACACAGTTTGGCACAATTTTAACATCCCAGATCGATTGAAATATGAATCTACTGTGCTGACTACAGCAGGGCCATATATATAGTTCTAATGCCCATTAGAGCTATGGACCAGAGCTAGACTACACCATGATATAATATTAGGAGTACAATAACTTTGCATTGTGAATAGAAAGGTAGCCACAGTGTGGTTGCAGTGTAATGCTGAAGGTTTAATCACAGGTGTGTCTGCTTCATGCAGTAAGAAGTGAGGTCACGTGCACACATCTGCCTGGGTGACGGCAGACTGCTGGGCGAGCGGGTGCTTTGGCATGTGGGGGGGGGTCAGATCAACATATGGAATTCATTCTGTATTGGCCATATATGGAGCGTGTCTTGAGTGTACAGGGTTTGATGAGGGCCCAGGTAGGGCCGGGCCTTCATTTTTGGGCCTTAGAACTCTACTAATAACTTTGGGGCGGGCCCGTCTAGAGTTTGAATACACAAAAGCTAAGGCACAGGCGCACATGCGTATGCACACCTGGACCTGTAAATGAACAACACAAAAACTAAGGCACTGGTCGGACTTCTGGTTTACCGGAACGGGGTTCAACTCCCTGCAGTGCCCTGCTCAATGTGTTGTATTTACCGGAAAAAGTGTTGCGGAAATTGCGAAAATTGCGGAAATGGTAATTGCGAAAATTGCGGAATTGCGGAAATGGGAATTGCGGAAATTGCCGAAATGGGAATTGCGGAAATTGCGGAATTGCGGAATTGCAAAATTGCGGAATTGGGGAATTGCGGAATTGCGGAAATGGAAATTGCGGAATTGCGGAAATGGTAATTGCGGAAATTGCGGAAATGGTAATTGCGGAAATTGTGGAAATTGCGGAATTGCAAAATTGCGGAATTGGGGAATTGCGGAATTGCGGAAATGGAAATTGCGGAACTTGCGGAATTGCGGAAATGGTAATTGCGGAAATTGCGGAAATTGCAGAATTGCAAAATTGCGGAATTGGGGAATTGCGGAATTGGGGAATTGGGGAATTGCGGAATTGCGGAATTGGGGAATTGCGGAAATGGTAATTGCGGAAATTGCGGAAATTGCGGAATTGCAAAATTGCGGAATTGGGGAATTGCGGAATTGGGGAATTGCGGAATTGCGGAAATGGTAATTGCGGAATTGCGGAAATGGTAATTGCGGAAATTGCGGAATTGCAAAATTGCGGAATTGGGGAATTGCGGAATTGCGGAAATGGAAATTGCGGAACTTGCGGAATTGCGGAAATGGTAATTACGGAAATTGCGGAAATTGCAGAATTGCAAAATTGCGGAATTGGGGAATTGCGGAATTGGGGAATTGGGGAATTGCGGAATTGCGGAATTGGGGAATTGCGGAAATGGTAATTGCGGAAATTGCGGAATTGGGGAATTGCGGAATTGCGGAATTGGGGAATTGCGGAAATGGTAATTGCGGAAATTAGGGAAATTGCGGAATTTGCGTAAATTGAGACCTCTGAGACCATGGACACCAATGAACCATGTAAATACAACAAATTGAGCAGGGCACTGCAGGGAGTTGCACCCCGTTCCGGTAAACCAGAAGTACGACACCAGTGCCTTAGTTTTTGTGTTGTCATTTACAGGTCCTTTCGTTGAAATGTGAATTTTACATTTCAACAGTAAAGTAATATATAAAGAAGAGAAACACAAAAGTACAAAAATAACATTTTCGAATTACCTGTATTTGCTTTGATTTTTTAAACTTTCTCTTCACTAGTAGGAATAAACACGCCATTGGGGAGGTTTAAGGAATTTATTGACAGTGAATAGATGGAGGGATGAATGAATGCGGATGTGTAGGTTCCGGGGGGGTCGCCGACCCTGGAGTCTTTGGGGAGGAGGTCGAATGGCACTCGTCGTGTGGCGTTCGTCATAAGGCGTTCGTCTTACGGTGCGCATGGACGAAATCCCCCCGCAGGAACCTGATAAGGATGGGAGAGTGTTTTGTTTTAATCGTTTGATCCACTTTTGGCGAGGGAGGAGAGTGGCGTGAAGGGCAGGGCCAATGCGCGTTTCTCCTCCTCCTGAACATCAGTTGTTCCAACTCCATTAACCATTATTTGACACTTTTGGTTGTTTCAAAATTAAAAAAAACATGGGCTATAACCCATCGTTTTTTTCATTTTTTCCAAATCCTCAAAAATGATGAAAAACGGCGTGCCAGAGTATGCCGTACGATATGGGCTATAGCCCACGGTCCAAAATGATGAGAAACGAGGCTAACTTTTTTTTCAAAATTTCAAAAAACATGGGCTATAACCCATCGTTTTTTTAATTTTTAATTTTTTTTCAAATCCTCAAAAACGATGAAATACGGCGTGCCATAGTATGCCGTACGATATGGGCTATAACCCACGGTCCAAAATGATGAGAAACGAGGCAAAATTTATTTTTCAAAATTTCAAAAAACATGGGCTATAACCCATCATTTTTTTAATTTTTTCATTTTTTTCAAATCCTCAAAAACGATGAAATACGGCGTGCCATAGTATGCCGTACGATATGGGCTATAGCCCACGGTCCAAAATGATGAGAAACGAGGCTAACTTTTTTTTCAAAATTTCAAAAAACATGGGCTATAACCCATCGTTTTTTTCATTTTTTTCAAATCCTCAAAAACGATGAAAAACGGCGTGCCATAGTATGCCGTACGATATGGGCTATAGCCCACGGTCCAAAATGATGAGAAACGAGGCTAACTTTTTTTTCAAAATTTCAAAAAACATGGGCTATAACCCATCGTTTTTTAAATTTTTTAAATTTTTTCAAATCCTCAAAAACGATGAAAAACGGCGTGCCATAGTATGCCGTACGATATGGGCTATAGCCCACGGTCCAAAATGATGAGAAACGAGGCTAACTTTTTTTTCAAAATTTCAAAAAACATGGGCTATAACCCATCGTTTATTTCATTTTTTTCAAATCCTCAAAAACGATGAAAAACGGCGTGCCATAGTATGCCGTACGATATGGGCTATAGCCCACGGTCCAAAATGATGAGAAACGAGGCTAACTTTTTTTTCAAAATTTCAAAAAACATGGGCTATAACCCATCGTTTTTTAAATTTTTTAAATTTTTTCAAATCCTCAAAAACGATGAAAAACGGCGTGCCATAGTATGCCGTACGATATGGGCTATAGCCCACGGTCCAAAATGATGAGAAACGAGGCTAACTTTTTTTTTCAAAATTTCAAAAAACATGGGCTATAACCCATCGTTTTTTTCATTTTTTTCAAATCCTCAAAAATGATGAAAAACGGCGTGCCATAGTATGCCGTACGATATGGGCTATAGCCCACGGTCCAAAATGATGAGAAACGAGGCTAACTTTTTTTTCAAAATTTCAAAAAACATGGGCTATAACCCATCGTTTTTTTAATTTTTAATTTTTTTTCAAATCCTCAAAAACGATGAAATACGGCGTGCCATAGTATGCCGTACGATATGGGCTATAGCCCACGGTCCAAAATGATGAGAAACGAGGCAAAATTTATTTTTCAAAATTTCAAAAAACATGGGCTATAACCCATCGTTTTTTTCATTTTTTTCAAATCCTCAAAAACGATGAAAAACGGCGTGCCATAGTATGCCGTACGATATGGGCTATAGCCCACGGTCCAAAATGATGAGAAACGAGGCTAACTTTTTTTTCAAAATTTCCAAAAACATGGGCTATAACCCATCGTTTTTTTAATTTTTAATTTTTTTTCAAATCCTCAAAAACGATGAAATACGGCGTGCCATAGTATGCCGTACGATATGGGCTATAGCCCACGGTCCAAAATGATGAGAAACGAGGCTAACTTTTTTTTCAAAATTTCAAAAAACATGGGCTATAACCCATCGTTTTTTTAATTTTTAATTTTTTTTCAAATCCTCAAAAACGATGAAATACGGCGTGCCATAGTATGCCGTACGATATGGGCTATAGCCCACGGTCCAAAATGATGAGAAACGAGGCAAAATTTATTTTTCAAAATTTCAAAAAACATGGGCTATAACCCATCGTTTTTTTCATTTTTTCATTTTTTTCAAATCCTCAAAAACGATGAAATACGGCGTGCCATAGTATGCCGTACGATATGGGCTATAGCCCACGGTCCAAAATGATGAGAAACGAGGCAAATTTTATTTTTCAAAATTTCAAAAAACATGGGCTATAACCCATCGTTTTTTTCATTTTTTCATTTTTTTCAAATCCTCAAAAACGATGAAATACGGCGTGCCATAGTATGCCGTACGATATGGGCTATAGCCCACGGTCCAAAATGATGAGAAACGAGGCTAACTTTTTTTTCAAAATTTCAAAAAACATGGGCTATAACCCATCGTTTTTTTCATTTTTTTCAAATCCTCAAAAACGATGAAAAACGGCGTGCCATAGTATGCCGTACGATATGGGCTATAGCCCACGGTCCAAAATGATGAGAAACGAGGCTAACTTTTTTTTCAAAATTTCAAAAAACATGGGCTATAACCCATCGTTTTTTTAATTTTTTTAATTTTTTCAAATCCTCAAAAACGATGAAAAACGGCGTGCCATAGTATGCCGTACGATATGGGCTATAGCCCACGGTCCAAAATGATGAGAAACGAGGCTAACTGTTTTTTTCAAAATTTCAAAAAACATGGGCTATAACCCATCGTTTTTTTCATTTTTTTCAAATCCTCAAAAATGATGAAAAACGGCGTGCCATAGTATGCCGTACGATATGGGCTATAGCCCACGGTCCAAAATGATGAGAAACGAGGCTAACTTTTTTTTCAAAATTTCAAAAAACATGGGCTATAACCCATCGTTTTTTAATTTTTTTTCAAATCCTCAAAAACGATGAAATACGGCGTGCCATAGTATGCCGTACGATATGGGCTATAGCCCACGGTCCAAAATGATGAGAAACGAGGCAAAATTTATTTTTCAAAATTTCAAAAAACATGGGCTATAACCCATCGTTTTTTTCATTTTTTCATTTTTTTCAAATCCTCAAAAACGATGAAAAACGGCGTGCCATAGTATGCCGTACGATATGGGCTATAGCCCACGGTCCAAAATGATGAGAAACGAGGCTAACTTTTTTTTCAAAATTTCAAAAAACATGGGCTATAACCCATCGTTTTTTTCATTTTTTCAAATCCTCAAAAACGATGAAAAACGGCGTGCCATAGTATGCCGTACGATATGGGCTATAGCCCACGGTCCAAAATGATGAGAAACGAGGCTAACTTTTTTTTCAAAATTTCAAAAAACATGGGCTATAACCCATCGTTTTTTTCATTTTTTTCAAATCCTCAAAAACGATGAAAAACGGCGTGCCATAGTATGCCGTACGATATGGGCTATAGCCCACGGTCCAAAATGATGAGAAACGAGGCTAACTTTTTTTTTCAAAATTTCAAAAAACATGGGCTATAACCCATCGTTTTTTTCATTTTTTTAAAATCCTCAAAAACGATGAAAAACGGCGTGCCATAGTATGCCGTACGATATGGGCTATAGCCCACGGTCCAAAATGATGAGAAACGAGGCTAACTTTTTTTTCAAAATTTCAAAAAACATGGGCTATAACCAATCGTTTTTTAAATTTTTTTCAAATCCTCAAAAACGATGAAAAACGGCGTGCCATAGTATGCCGTACGATATGGGCTATAGCCCACGGTCCAAAATGATGAGAAACGAGGCTAACTTTTTTTTCAAAATTTCAAAAAACATGGGCTATAACCCATCGTTTTTTTCATTTTTTTCAAATCCTCAAAAACGATGAAAAACGGCGTGCCATAGTATGCCGTACGATATGGGCTATAGCCCACGGTCCAAAATGATGAGAAACGAGGCTAACTTTTTTTTTCAAAATTTCAAAAAACATGGGCTATAACCCATCGTTTTTTTCATTTTTTCATTTTTTTCAAATCCTCAAAAATGATGAAAAACGGCGTGCCATAGTATGCCGTACGATATGGGCTATAGCCCACGGTCCAAAATGATGAGAAACGAGGCTAACTTTTTTTTTCAAAATTTCAAAAAACATGGGCTATAACCCATCGTTTTTTAAATTTTTTCATTTTTTTCAAATCCTCAAAAACGATGAAAAACGGCGTGCCATAGTATGCCGTACGATATGGGCTATAGCCCACGGTCCAAAATGATGAGAAACGAGGCTAACTTTTTTTTCAAAATTTCAAAAAACATGGGCTATAACCCATCGTTTTTTAAATTTTTTAAATTTTTTCAAATCCTCAAAAACGATGAAAAACGGCGTGCCATAGTATGCCGTACGATATGGGCTATAGCCCACGGTCCAAAATGATGAGAAACGAGGCTAACTTTTTTTTCAAAATTTCAAAAAACATGGGCTATAACCCATCGTTTATTTCATTTTTTTCAAATCCTCAAAAACGATGAAAAACGGCGTGCCATAGTATGCCGTACGATATGGGCTATAGCCCACGGTCCAAAATGATGAGAAACGAGGCTAACTTTTTTTTCAAAATTTCAAAAAACATGGGCTATAACCCATCGTTTTTTAAATTTTTTAAATTTTTTCAAATCCTCAAAAACGATGAAAAACGGCGTGCCATAGTATGCCGTACGATATGGGCTATAGCCCACGGTCCAAAATGATGAGAAACGAGGCTAACTTTTTTTTTCAAAATTTCAAAAAACATGGGCTATAACCCATCGTTTTTTTCATTTTTTTCAAATCCTCAAAAATGATGAAAAACGGCGTGCCATAGTATGCCGTACGATATGGGCTATAGCCCACGGTCCAAAATGATGAGAAACGAGGCTAACTTTTTTTTCAAAATTTCAAAAAACATGGGCTATAACCCATCGTTTTTTTAATTTTTAATTTTTTTTCAAATCCTCAAAAACGATGAAATACGGCGTGCCATAGTATGCCGTACGATATGGGCTATAGCCCACGGTCCAAAATGATGAGAAACGAGGCAAAATTTATTTTTCAAAATTTCAAAAAACATGGGCTATAACCCATCGTTTTTTTCATTTTTTTCAAATCCTCAAAAACGATGAAAAACGGCGTGCCATAGTATGCCGTACGATATGGGCTATAGCCCACGGTCCAAAATGATGAGAAACGAGGCTAACTTTTTTTTCAAAATTTCCAAAAACATGGGCTATAACCCATCGTTTTTTTAATTTTTAATTTTTTTTCAAATCCTCAAAAACGATGAAATACGGCGTGCCATAGTATGCCGTACGATATGGGCTATAGCCCACGGTCCAAAATGATGAGAAACGAGGCTAACTTTTTTTTCAAAATTTCAAAAAACATGGGCTATAACCCATCGTTTTTTTAATTTTTAATTTTTTTTCAAATCCTCAAAAACGATGAAATACGGCGTGCCATAGTATGCCGTACGATATGGGCTATAGCCCACGGTCCAAAATGATGAGAAACGAGGCAAAATTTATTTTTCAAAATTTCAAAAAACATGGGCTATAACCCATCGTTTTTTTCATTTTTTCATTTTTTTCAAATCCTCAAAAACGATGAAATACGGCGTGCCATAGTATGCCGTACGATATGGGCTATAGCCCACGGTCCAAAATGATGAGAAACGAGGCAAATTTTATTTTTCAAAATTTCAAAAAACATGGGCTATAACCCATCGTTTTTTTCATTTTTTCATTTTTTTCAAATCCTCAAAAACGATGAAATACGGCGTGCCATAGTATGCCGTACGATATGGGCTATAGCCCACGGTCCAAAATGATGAGAAACGAGGCTAACTTTTTTTTCAAAATTTCAAAAAACATGGGCTATAACCCATCGTTTTTTTCATTTTTTTCAAATCCTCAAAAACGATGAAAAACGGCGTGCCATAGTATGCCGTACGATATGGGCTATAGCCCACGGTCCAAAATGATGAGAAACGAGGCTAACTTTTTTTTCAAAATTTCAAAAAACATGGGCTATAACCCATCGTTTTTTTAATTTTTTTAATTTTTTCAAATCCTCAAAAACGATGAAAAACGGCGTGCCATAGTATGCCGTACGATATGGGCTATAGCCCACGGTCCAAAATGATGAGAAACGAGGCTAACTGTTTTTTTCAAAATTTCAAAAAACATGGGCTATAACCCATCGTTTTTTTCATTTTTTTCAAATCCTCAAAAATGATGAAAAACGGCGTGCCATAGTATGCCGTACGATATGGGCTATAGCCCACGGTCCAAAATGATGAGAAACGAGGCTAACTTTTTTTTCAAAATTTCAAAAAACATGGGCTATAACCCATCGTTTTTTAATTTTTTTTTCAAATCCTCAAAAACGATGAAATACGGCGTGCCATAGTATGCCGTACGATATGGGCTATAGCCCACGGTCCAAAATGATGAGAAACGAGGCAAAATTTATTTTTCAAAATTTCAAAAAACATGGGCTATAACCCATCGTTTTTTTCATTTTTTCATTTTTTTCAAATCCTCAAAAACGATGAAAAACGGCGTGCCATAGTATGCCGTACGATATGGGCTATAGCCCACGGTCCAAAATGATGAGAAACGAGGCTAACTTTTTTTTCAAAATTTCAAAAAACATGGGCTATAACCCATCGTTTTTTTCATTTTTTCAAATCCTCAAAAACGATGAAAAACGGCGTGCCATAGTATGCCGTACGATATGGGCTATAGCCCACGGTCCAAAATGATGAGAAACGAGGCTAACTTTTTTTTCAAAATTTCAAAAAACATGGGCTATAACCCATCGTTTTTTTCATTTTTTTCAAATCCTCAAAAACGATGAAAAACGGCGTGCCATAGTATGCCGTACGATATGGGCTATAGCCCACGGTCCAAAATGATGAGAAACGAGGCTAACTTTTTTTTTCAAAATTTCAAAAAACATGGGCTATAACCCATCGTTTTTTTCATTTTTTTAAAATCCTCAAAAACGATGAAAAACGGCGTGCCATAGTATGCCGTACGATATGGGCTATAGCCCACGGTCCAAAATGATGAGAAACGAGGCTAACTTTTTTTTCAAAATTTCAAAAAACATGGGCTATAACCAATCGTTTTTTAAATTTTTTTCAAATCCTCAAAAACGATGAAAAACGGCGTGCCATAGTATGCCGTACGATATGGGCTATAGCCCACGGTCCAAAATGATGAGAAACGAGGCTAACTTTTTTTTCAAAATTTCAAAAAACATGGGCTATAACCCATCGTTTTTTTCATTTTTTCATTTTTTTCAAATCCTCAAAAACGATGAAAAACGGCGTGCCATAGTATGCCGTACGATATGGGCTATAGCCCACGGTCCAAAATGATGAGAAACGAGGCTAACTTTTTTTTTCAAAATTTCAAAAAACATGGGCTATAACCCATCGTTTTTTTCATTTTTTCATTTTTTTCAAATCCTCAAAAATGATGAAAAACGGCGTGCCATAGTATGCCGTACGATATGGGCTATAGCCCACGGTCCAAAATGATGAGAAACGAGGCTAACTTTTTTTTTCAAAATTTCAAAAAACATGGGCTATAACCCATCGTTTTTTAAATTTTTTCATTTTTTTCAAATCCTCAAAAACGATGAAAAACGGCGTGCCATAGTATGCCGTACGATATGGGCTATAGCCCACGGTCCAAAATGATGAGAAACGAGGCTAACTTTTTTTTTCAAAATTTCAAAAAACATGGGCTATAACCCATCGTTTTTTTCATTTTTTCATTTTTTTCAAATCCTCAAAAACGATGAAAAACGGCGTGCCATAGTATGCCGTACGATATGGGCTATAGCCCACGGTCCAAAATGATGAGAAACGAGGCTAACTTTTTTTTCCAAAATTTCAAAAAACATGGGCTATAACCCATCGTTTTTTTCATTTTCTCATTTTTTTTAAATCCTCAAAAATGATGAAAAACGGCGTGCCATAGTATGCCGTACGATATGGGCTATAGCCCACGGTCCAAAATGATGAGAAACGAGGCTAACTTTTTTTTCAAAATTTCAAAAAACATGGGCTATAACCCATCGTTTTTTTAATTTTTTAATTTTTTTCAAATCCTCAAAAACGATGAAAAACGGCGTGCCATAGTATGCCGTACGATATGGGCTATAGCCCACGGTCCAAAATGATGAGAAACGAGGCTAACTTTTTTTTCAAAATTTCAAAAAACATGGGCTATAACCCATCGTTTTTTTAATTTTTTAATTTTTTTCAAATCCTCAAAAACGATGAAAAACGGCGTGCCATAGTATGCCGTACGATATGGGCTATAGCCCACGGTCCAAAATGATGAGAAACGAGGCTAACTTTTTTTTCAAAATTTCAAAAAACATGGGCTATAACCCATCGTTTTTTTCATTTTTTCATTTTTTTCAAATCCTCAAAAACGATGAAAAACGGCGTGCCATAGTATGCCGTACGATATGGGCTATAGCCCACGGTCCAAAATGATGAGAAACGAGGCTAACTTCTTTTTCAAAATTTCAAAAAACATGGGCTATAACCCATCGTTTTTTTCATTTTTTCATTTTTTTTCAAATCCTCAAAAACGATGAAAAACGGCGTGCCATAGTATGCCGTACGATATGGGCTATAGCGGTTTTTTTCATTTTTTTCACCTCAAAGGTGTTTTCACTTGAGTCTCTTCATTCAGACTATATTCATTGTTCCTTTTCTCTCAATTCGATTGCCAAGAAGAAAATGTCTGCACTGTTTCTTTAAGGAGATACACAGACTCAACTTTGGTGCGATAGAAACTTAAAAGGCAGTGAACCCTTGTGCTAATTTCTTCAACGAGCTTCCTTGTTTAGCACTGTCCACTTGGCTTTTTTTTTTTTTACTAATCGCAACCTGTCCAAACAGTACCTCCTCGTTCACAGCGTGTGCTGTGTAGCTTTGTCTTCTAGGTGTTCTGTCGACGTCAAGGAGCCTTCACCATCGTAGTGTAGTGTTCTGCTGTGCCGCCCATCCATCGCACGAGACTCAGAGTTCTTTTTTACTGCTGTTTATTAACACCACTGTGCTGTAAAACACCGTAGAACTGACGTACAAAACAAAAGACACAAAACATTTACTTAGGACATATTGTTACATTCAGATAATACATAAACCTTCACAAACAAATACAATACTGACCACTTTGCCTGCTTGCACATGAATGGGGGGGGGGGGGTCGACTTGGATCCTTCAGTCTTTTCTCTTCTTTTCTCTATTTTACTTTACTTCATTTCTTGTACTTAACTTAACTTTCTTCTGCTTTACATTTTACAGTTCACTTTACTTCGTTCACAACGGTCCATAGCTAGCTTTCAGACAAAAGCACGTGTTACAAAAAGGTCAATATCTCCAGAATGGAAGATGGTAAAATCAAGATACCTTTTTGAAATTGGAGTAGGATAAGATAAGCTTTATTTTGAGGTATGCAGTGTGATTCTCACTATAAGAGAACATTTGGTGTGGACCTCGGAAAAGGTCCTTCCTTCAATGCTATCCTCCTCCTCCTGTTCGATGCTGTGAGACATGAACTGGGAGCGATACAGTGGTGGGAGATGTTCCATGCTGTGAGACAGGGGTGGGCAACGTTGACGATAGAGAGGGCCACTATATTTTCACACTCACTCCAGAGGGCCACTATAGTTACACACTCACTCCAGAGGGCCACTATAGTTCCACACTCACTCCAGAGGGCCACTATAGTTACACACTCACTTCAGAGGGCCACTATATTTCCACACTCACTCCAGAGGGCCACTATATTTCCACACTCACTCCAGAGGGCCACTATATTTCCACACTCACTCCAGAGGGCCACTATATTTCCACACTCACTCCAGAGGGCCACTATATTTCCACACTCACTCCAGAGGGCCACTATATTTCCACACTCACTCCAGAGAGCCACTATAGTTCCACACTCACTCCAGAGGGCCACTATATTTCCACACTCACTCCAGAGGGCCACTATAGTTCCACACTCACTCCAGAGGGCCACTATAGTTCCACACTCACTCCAGAGGGCCACTATATTTCCACACTCACTCCAGAGGGCCACTATATTTCCACACTCACACCAGAGGGCTACTATGCTCAAAAAACATGGGCTATAACCCATCGTTTTTTTCATTTTTTCATTTTTTTCAAATCCTCAAAAATGATGAAAAACGGCGTGCCATAGTATGCCGTACGATATGGGCTATAGCCCACGGTCCAAAATGATGAGAAACGAGGCTAACCTTTTTTTTCAAAATTTCAAAAAACATGGGCTATAACCCATCGTTTTTTTAATTTTTTAATTTTTTTCAAATCCTCAAAAACGATGAAAAACGGCGTGCCATAGTATGCCGTACGATATGGGCTATAGCCCACGGTCCAAAATGATAAGAAACGAGGCTAACTTTTTTTTTCAAAATTTCAAAAAACATGGGCTATAACCCATCGTTTTTTTCATTTTTTCATTTTTTTCAAATCCTCAAAAACGATGAAAAACGGCGTGCCATAGTATGCCGTACGATATGGGCTATAGCCCACGGTCCAAAATGATGAGAAACGAGGCTAACTTTTTTTTCCAAAATTTCAAAAAACATGGGCTATAACCCATCGTTTTTTTCATTTTTTTCAAATCCTCAAAAATGATGAAAAACGGCGTGCCATAGTATGCCGTACGATATGGGCTATAGCCCACGGTCCAAAATGATGAGAAACGAGGCTAACTTTTTTTTCAAAATTTCAAAAAACATGGGCTATAACCCATCGTTTTTTTTATTTTTTTCAAATCCTCAAAAACGATGAAAAACGGCGCGCCATAGTATGCCGTACGATATGGGCTATAGCCCACGGTCCAAAATGATGAGAAACGAGGCTAACTTTCTTTTTCAAAATTTCAAAAAACATGGGCTATAACCCATCGTTTTTTTCATTTTTTTCAAATCCTCAAAAATGATGAAAAACGGCGTGCCATAGTATGCCGTACGATATGGGCTATAGCCCACGGTCCTAAATGATGAGAAACGAGGCTAACTTTCTTTTCAAAATTTCAAAAAACATGGGCTATAACCCATCGTTTTTTTCATTTTTTCATTTTTTTTTAAATCCTCAAAAACGATGAAAAACGGCGTGCCATAGTATGCCGTACGATATGGGCTATAGCCCACGGTCCAAAATGATGAGAAACGAGGCTAACTTTTTTTTTCAAAATTTCATAAAACATGGGCTATAACCCATCGTTTTTTTCATTTTTTTCACCTCAAAGGTGTTTTCACTTGAGTCTCTTCATTCAGACTATATTCATTGTTCCTTTTCTCTCAATTCGATTGCCAAGAAGAAAATGTCTGCACTGTTTCTTTAAGGAGATACACAGACTCAACTTTGGTGCGATAGAAACTTAAAAGGCAGTGAACCCTTGTGCTAATTTCTTCAACGAGCTTCCTTGTTTAGCACTGTCCACTTGGCTTTTTTTTTTTTTACTAATCGCAACCTGTCCAAACAGTACCTCCTCGTTCACAGCGTGTGCTGTGTAGCTTTGTCTTCTAGGTGTTCTGTCGACGTCAAGGAGCCTTCACCATCGTAGTGTAGTGTTCTGCTGTGCCGCCCATCCATCGCACGAGACTCGGAGTTCTTTTTTACTGCTGTTTATTAACACCACTGTGCTGTAAAACACCGTAGAACTGACGTACAAAACAAAAGACACAAAACATTTACTTAGGACATATTGTTACATTCAGATAATACATAAACCTTCACAAACAAATACAATACTGACCACTTTGCCTGCTTGCACATGAATGGGGGGGGGGGGGGGGGGTCGACTTGGATCCTTCAGTCTTTTCTCTTATTTTCTCAATTTTACTTTACTTCATTTCTTGTACTTAACTTAACTTTCTTCTGCTTTACATTTTACAGTTCACTTTACTTCGTTCACAACGGTCCATAGCTAGCTTTCAGACAAAAGCACGTGTTACAAAAAGGTCAATATCTCCAGAATGGAAGATGGTAAAATCAAGATACCTTTTTGAAATTGGAGTAGGATAAGATAAGCTTTATTTTGAGGTATGCAGTGTGATTCTCACTATAAGAGAACATTTGGTGTGGACCTCGGAAAAGGTCCTTCCTTCAATGCTATCCTCCTCCTCCTGTTCGATGCTGTGAGACATGAACTGGGAGCGATACAGTGGTGGGAGATGTTCCATGCTGTGAGACAGGGGTGGGCAACGTTGACGATAGAGAGGGCCACTATATTTTCATACTCACTCCAGAGGGCCACTATAGTTACACACTCACTCCAGAGGGCCACTATAGTTCCACACTCACTCCAGAGGGCCACTATAGTTACACACTCACTTCAGAGGGCCACTATATTTCCACACTCACTCCAGAGGGCCACTATATTTCCACACTCACTCCAGAGGGCCACTATATTTCCACACTCACTCCAGAGGGCCACTATATTTCCACACTCACTCCAGAGGGCCACTATATTTCCACACTCACTCCAGAGAGCCACTATAGTTCCACACTCACTCCAGAGGGCCACTATAGTTCCACACTCACTCCAGAGGGCCACTATAGTTCCACACTCACTCCAGAGGGCCACTATAGTTCCACACTCACTCCAGAGGGCCACTATATTTCCACATTCACTCCAGAGGGCCACTATATTTCCACACTCACTCCAGAGGGCCACTATAGTTCCACACTCACTCCAGAGGGCCACTATATTTCCACACTCACTCCAGAGGGCCACTATAGTTCCACACTCACTCCAGAGGGCCACTATAGTTCCACACTCACTCCAGAGGGCCACTATATTTCCACACTCACTCCAGAGGGCCACTATAGTTCCACACTCACTCCAGAGGGCCACTATATTTCCACACTCACTCCAGAGGGCCACTATAGTTCCACACTCACTCCAGAGGGCCACTATATTTCCACACTCACTCCAGAGGGCCACTATATTTCCACACTCACTCCAGAGGGCCACTATATTTCCACACTCACTCCAGAGGGCCACTATATTTCCACACTCACTCCAGAGAGCCACTATAGTTCCACACTCACTCCAGAGGGCCACTATATTTCCACACTCACTCCAGAGGGCCACTATAGTTCCACACTCACTCCAGAGGGCCACTATAGTTCCACACTCACTCCAGAGGGCCACTATATTTCCACACTCACTCCAGAGGGCCACTATATTTCCACACTCACTCCAGAGGGCCACTATAGTTCCACACTCACTCCAGAGGGCCACTATATTTCCACACTCACTCCAGAGGGCCACTATAGTTCCACACTCACTCCAGAGGGCCACTATAGTTCCACACTCACTCCAGAGGGCCACTATATTTCCACACTCACTCCAGAGGGCCACTATAGTTCCACACTCACTCCAGAGGGCCACTATATTTCCACACTCACTCCAGGGGGCCACTATAGTTCCACACTCACTCCAGAGGGCCACTATAGTTCCACACTCACTCCAGAGGGCCACTATATTTCCACACTCACTCCAGAGGGCCACTATATTTCCACACTCACTCCAGAGGGCCACTATATTCCACACTCACTCCAGAGGGCCACTATATTTCCACACTCACTCCAGAGGGCCACTATATTTCCACACTCACTCCAGAGGGCCACTATATTTCCACACTCACTCCAGAGGGCCACTATAGTTCCACACTCACTCCAGAGGGCCACTATATTTCCACACTCACTCCAGAGGGCCACTATAGTTCCACACTCACTCCAGAGGGCCACTATAGTTCCACACTCACTCCAGAGGGCCACTATATTTCCACACTCACTCCAGAGGGCCACTATAGTTCCACACTCACTCCAGAGGGCCACTATATTTCCACACTCACTCCAGAGGGCCACTATAGTTCCACACTCACTCCAGAGGGCCACTATAGTTCCACACTCACTCAGAGGGCCACTATATTTCCACACTCACTCCAGAGGGCCACTATATTTCCACACTCACTCCAGAGGGCCACTATATTTCCACACTCACTCCAGAGGGCCACTATATTTCCACACTCACTCCAGAGGGCCACTATATTTCCACACTCACTCCAGAGGGCCACTATATTTCCACACTCACTCCAGAGGGCCACTATATTTCCACACTCACTCCAGAGGGCCACTATATTTCCACACTCACTCCAGAGGGCCACTATATTTCCACACTCACTCCAGAGAGCCACTATAGTTCCACACTCACTCCAGAGGGCCACTATATTTCCACACTCACTCCAGAGGCCACTATATTTCCACACTCACTCCAGAGGGCCACTATATTTCCACACTCACTCCAGAGGGCCACTATATTTCCACACTCACTCCAGAGGGCCACTATATTTCCACACTCACTCCAGAGGGCCACTATATTTCCACACTCACTCCAGAGGCCACTATATTTCCACACTCACTCCAGAGGGCCACTATATTTCCACACTCACTCCAGAGGGCACTATATTTCCACACTCACTCCAGAGGGCCACTATATTTCCACACTAACTCCAGAGGGCCACTATATTTCCACACTCACTCAGAGGGCCACTATAGTTCCACACTCACTCCAGAGGGCCACTATAGTTCCACCACTCACTCCAGAGGGCCACTATAGTTCCACACTCACTCCAGAGGGCCACTATAGTTCCCACTCACTCCAGAGGACCACTATAGTTCCACACTCACTCCAGAGGGCACTATAGTTCCACACTCACTCCAGAGGGCCACTATAGTTCCACACTCACTCCAGAGGACCACTATAGTTCCACACTCACTCCAGAGGGCCACTATAGTTCCACACTCACTCCAGAGGGCCACTATAGTTCCACACTCACTCCAGAGGGCCACTATAGTTCCACACTCACTCCAGAGGGCCACTATAGTTCCACACTCACTCCAGAGGGCCACTATAGTTCCACACTCACTCCAGAGGCCACTATAGTTCCACACTCACTCCAGAGGGCCACTATAGTTCCACACTCACTCCAGAGGGCCACTATATTTCCACACTCACTCCAGAGAGCCACTATAGTTCCACACTCACTCCAGAGGGCCACTATATTTCCACACTCACTCCAGAGGGCCACTATATTTCCACACTCACTCCAGAGAGCCACTATAGTTCCACACTCACTCCAGAGGGCCACTATATTTCCACACTCACTCCAGAGGGCCACTATATTTCCACACTCACTCAGAGGGCCACTATAGTTCCACACTCACTCCAGAGGGCCACTATATTTCCACACTCACTCCAGAGGGCCACTATAGTTCCACACTCACTCCAGAGGGCCACTATATTTCCACACTCACTCCAGAGGGCCACTATATTTCCACACTCACTCAAGAGGGCCACTATATTTTCACACTCACTCCAGAGGGCCACTATATTCAGGGCTGCACATAAGCGGTGCGCCAGTGCGCATGCGTCGTCGAAATTCAAATGCGCTGTCAATCAAGCGCCGGGAAGCGCTTCTGCGTACCAACAGCTGGGGCCGCACAGAATGATAATTATGGCCAGAATACACACTAGTAAATTCTGTGGCGAGAGCATTTCCCACCGACTGCCACTCAAAGTGGCTACTGGCCAATCACAGCACGTCTTGCGAGAGTGCACTGGCCAT
>NW_027665853.1:0-42774 GCF_963924005.1 Protomyctophum bolini
GTGCCATTTTCACAGTAAAAAGGCCTGGTTCACTTTTGCTTAGCTTAGTCTGTAACTTGAAAACTATGTACCGTATGGCCCTATAAACTGTGTTGGGATGAAAGCTAGCCACTTTGAGCAATGTGGGAAGTGCTGGGGCAGTTTGGGACAACAGGGCCAAAATGTCACTTTCACAGTCCCAAAGTGCCATTTTCACAGTAAAAAGGCCTGGTTCACTTTTGCTTAGCTTAGTCTGTAACTTGAAAACTATGTACCGTATGGCCCTATAAACTGTGTTGGGATGAAAGCTAGCCACTTTGAGCAATGTGGGAAGTGCTGGGGCAGTTTGGGACAACAGGGCCAAAATGTCACTTTCACAGTCCCAAAGTGCCGTTTTCACAGTAAAAAAAAAAAGATTCATTTTGCTTAGCTTAGTCTGTAACTTGAAAACTATGTACCGTATGGCCCTATAAACTGTGTTGGGATGAAAGCTAGCCACTTTGAGCAATGTGGGAAGTGCTGGGGCAGTTTGGGACAACAGGGCCAAAATGTCACTTTCACAGTCCCAAAGTGCCATTTTCACAGTAAAAAGGCCTGGTTCACTTTTGCTTAGCTTAGTCTGTAACTTGAAAACTATGTACCGTATGGCCCTATAAACTGTGTTGGGATGAAAGCTAGCCACTTTGAGCAATGTGGGAAGTGCTGGGGCAGTTTGGGACAACAGGGCCAAAATGTCACTTTCACAGTCCCAAAGTGCCATTTTCACAGTAAAAAGGCCTGGTTCACTTTTGCTTAGCTTAGTCTGTAACTTGAAAACTATGTACCGTATGGCCCTATAAACTGTGTTGGGATGAAAGCTAGCCACTTTGAGCAGTGTGGGAAGTGCTGGGGCAGTTTGGGACAACAGGGCCAAAATGTCACTTTCACAGTCCCAAAGTGCCATTTTCACAGTAAAAAAAAAACAGATTCATTTTGCTTAGCTTAGTCTGTAACTTGAAAACTATGTACCGTATGGCCCTATAAACTGTGTTGGGATGAAAGCTAGCCACTTTGAGCAATGTGGGAAGTGCTGGGGCAGTTTGGGACAACAGGGCCAAAATGTCACTTTCACAGTCCCAAAGTGCCATTTTCACAGTAAAAAGGCCTGGTTCACTTTTGCTTAGCTTAGTCTGTAACTTGAAAACTATGTACCGTATGGCCCTATAAACTGTGTTGGGATGAAAGCTAGCCACTTTGAGCAATGTGGGAAGTGCTGGGGCAGTTTGGGACAACAGGGCCAAAATGTCACTTTCACAGTCCCAAAGTGCCATTTTCACAGTAAAAAAAAAACAGATTCATTTTGCTTAGCTTAGTCTGTAACTTGAAAACTATGTACCGTATGGCCCTATAAACTGTGTTGGGATGAAAGCTAGCCACTTTGAGCAATGTGGGAAGTGCTGGGGCAGTTTGGGACAACAGGGCCAAAATGTCACTTTCACAGTCCCAAAGTGCCATTTTCACAGTAAAAAGGCCTGGTTCACTTTTGCTTAGCTTAGTCTGTAACTTGAAAACTATGTACCGTATGGCCCTATAAACTGTGTTGGGATGAAAGCTAGCCACTTTGAGCAATGTGGGAAGTGCTGGGGGCAGTTTGGGACAACAGGGCCAAAATGTCACTTTCACAGTCCCAAAGTGCCATTTTCACAGTAAAAAAAAACAGATTCATTTTGCTTAGCTTAGTCTGTAACTTGAAAACTATGTACCGTATGGCCCTATAAACTGTGTTGGGATGAAAGCTAGCCACTTTGAGCAATGTGGGAAGTGCTGGGGCAGTTTGGGACAACAGGGCCAAAATGTCACTTTCACAGTCCCAAAGTGCCGTTTTCACAGTAAAAAAAAAAAGATTCATTTTGCTTAGCTTTGTCTGTAACTTGAAAACTATGTACCGTATGGCCCTATAAACTGTGTTGGGATGAAAGCTAGCCACTTTGAGCAATGTGGGAAGTGCTGGGGCAGTTTGGGACAACAGGGCCAAAATGTCACTTTCACAGTCCCAAAGTGCCATTTTCACAGTAAAAAGGCCTGGTTCACTTTTGCTTAGCTTAGTCTGTAACTTGAAAACTATGTACCGTATGGCCCTATAAACTGTGTTGGGATGAAAGCTAGCCACTTTGAGCAATGTGGGAAGTGCTGGGGCAGTTTGGGACAACAGGGCCAAAATGTCACTTTCACAGTCCCAAAGTGCCATTTTCACAGTAAAAAGGCCTGGTTCACTTTTGCTTAGCTTAGTCTGTAACTTGAAAACTATGTACCGTATGGCCCTATAAACTGTGTTGGGATGAAAGCTAGCCACTTTGAGCATTGTGGCAAGAGCTGGGGCAGTTTGGGACAACAGGGAACGAACAGGGCCAAAATGTCACTTTCACAGTCCCAAAGTGCCATTTTCACAGTAAAAAGGCCTGGTTCACTTTTGCTTAGCTTAGTCTGTAACTTGAAAACTATGTACCGTATGGCCCTATAAACTGTGTTGGGATGAAAGCTAGCCACTTTGAGCAATGTGGGAAGTGCTGGGGCAGTTATGGGACAACAGGGCCAAAATGTCACTTTCACAGTCCCAAAGTGCCATTTTCACAGTAAAAAGGCCTGGTTCACTTTTGCTTAGCTTAGTCTGTAACTTGAAAACTATGTACCGTATGGCCCTATAAACTGTGTTGGGATGAAAGCTAGCCACTTTGAGCAATGTGGGAAGTGCTGGGGCAGTTTGGGACAACAGGGCCAAAATGTCACTTTCACAGTCGTCCCAAAGTGCCATTTTCACAGTAAAAAGGCCTGGTTCACTTTTGCTTAGCTTAGTCTGTAACTTGAAAACTATGTACCGTATGGCCCTATAAACTGTGTTGGGATGAAAGCTAGCCACTTTGAGCAATGTGGGAAGTGCTGGGGCAGTTTGGGACAACAGGGCCAAAATGTCACTTTCACAGTCCCAAAGTGCCATTTTCACAGTAAAAAGGCCTGGTTCACTTTTGCTTAGCTTAGTCTGTAACTTGAAAACTATGTACCGTATGGCCCTATAAACTGTGTTGGGATGAAAGCTAGCCACTTTGAGCAATGTGGGAAGTGCTGGGGCAGTTTGGGACAACAGGGCCAAAATGTCACTTTCACAGTCCCAAAGTGCCGTTTTCACAGTAAAAAAAAAAGATTCATTTTGCTTAGCTTAGTCTGTAACTTGAAAACTATGTACCGTATGGCCCTATAAACTGTGTTGGGATGAAAGCTAGCCACTTTGAGCAATGTGGGAAGTGCTGGGGCAGTTTGGGACAACAGGGCCAAAATGTCACTTTCACAGTCCCAAAGTGCCATTTTCACAGTAAAAAGGCCTGGTTCACTTTTGCTTAGCTTAGTCTGTAACTTGAAAACTATGTACCGTATGGCCCTATAAACTGTGTTGGGATGAAAGCTAGCCACTTTGAGCAATGTGGGAAGTGCTGGGGCAGTTTGGGACAACAGGGCCAAAATGTCACTTTCACAGTCCCAAAGTGCCATTTTCACAGTAAAAAGGCCTGGTTCACTTTTGCTTAGCTTAGTCTGTAACTTGAAAACTATGTACCGTATGGCCCTATAAACTGTGTTGGGATGAAAGCTAGCCACTTTGAGCAATGTGGGAAGTGCTGGGGCAGTTTGGGACAACAGGGCCAAAATGTCACTTTCACAGTCCCAAAGTGCCATTTTCACAGTAAAAAGGCCTGGTTCACTTTTGCTTAGCTTAGTCTGTAACTTGAAAACTATGTACCGTATGGCCCTATAAACTGTGTTGGGATGAAAGCTAGCCACTTTGAGCAATGTGGGAAGTGCTGGGGCAGTTTGGGACAACAGGGCCAAAATGTCACTTTCACAGTCCCAAAGTGCCATTTTCACAGTAAAAAAAAACAGATTAATTTTGCTTAGCTTAGTCTGTAACTTGAAAACTATGTACCGTATGGCCCTATAAACTGTGTTGGGATGAAAGCTAGCCACTTTGAGCAATGTGGGAAGTGCTGGGGCAGTTTGGGACAACAGGGCCAAAATGTCACTTTCACAGTCCCAAAGTGCCATTTTCACAGTAAAAAGGCCTGGTTCACTTTTGCTTAGCTTAGTCTGTAACTTGAAAACTATGTACCGTATGGCCCTATAAACTGTGTTGGGATGAAAGCTAGCCACTTTGAGCAATGTGGGAAGTGCTGGGGCAGTTTGGGACAACAGGGCCAAAATGTCACTTTCACAGTCCCAAAGTGCCATTTTCACAGTAAAAAAAAACAGATTCATTTTGCTTAGCTTAGTCTGTAACTTGAAAACTATGTACCGTATGGCCCTATAAACTGTGTTGGGATGAAAGCTAGCCACTTTGAGCAATGTGGGAAGTGCTGGGGCAGTTTGGGACAACAGGGCCAAAATGTCACTTTCACAGTCCCAAAGTGCCATTTTCACAGTAAAAAAAAACAGATTCATTTTGCTTAGCTTAGTCTGTAACTTGAAAACTATGTACCGTATGGCCCTATAAACTGTGTTGGGATGAAAGCTAGCCACTTTGAGCAATGTGGGAAGTGCTGGGGCAGTTTGGGACAACAGGGCCAAAATGTCACTTTCACAGTCCCAAAGTGCCATTTTCACAGTAAAAAGGCCTGGTTCACTTTTGCTTAGCTTAGTCTGTAACTTGAAAACTATGTACCGTATGGCCCTATAAACTGTGTTGGGATGAAAGCTAGCCACTTTGAGCAATGTGGGAAGTGCTGGGGCAGTTTGGGACAACAGGGCCAAAATGTCACTTTCACAGTCCCAAAGTGCCATTTTCACAGTAAAAAAAAACAGATTCATTTTGCTTAGCTTAGTCTGTAACTTGAAAACTATGTACCGTATGGCCCTATAAACTGTGTTGGGATGAAAGCTAGCCACTTTGAGCAATGTGGGAAGTGCTGGGGCAGTTTGGGACAACAGGGCCAAAATGTCACTTTCACAGTCCCAAAGTGCCGTTTTCACAGTAAAAAAAAAAAGATTCATTTTGCTTAGCTTTGTCTGTAACTTGAAAACTATGTACCGTATGGCCCTATAGACTGTGTTGGGATGAAAGCTAGCCACTTTGAGCAATGTGGGAAGTGCTGGGCAGTTTGGGACAACAGGGCCAAAATGTCACTTTCACAGTCCCAAAGTGCCATTTTCACAGTAAAAAGGCCTGGTTCACTTTTGCTTAGCTTAGTCTGTAACTTGAAAACTATGTACCGTATGGCCCTATAAACTGTGTTGGGATGAAAGCTAGCCACTTTGAGCAATGTGGGAAGTGCTGGGGCAGTTTGGGACAACAGGGCCAAAATGTCACTTTCACAGTCCCAAAGTGCCATTTTCACAGTAAAAAGGCCTGGTTCACTTTTGCTTAGCTTAGTCTGTAACTTGAAAACTATGTACCGTATGGCCCTATAAACTGTGTTGGGATGAAAGCTAGCCACTTTGAGCATTGTGGCAAGAGCTGGGGCAGTTTGGGACAACAGGGAACGAACAGGGCCAAAATGTCACTTTCACAGTCCCAAAGTGCCATTTTCACAGTAAAAAGGCCTGGTTCACTTTTGCTTAGCTTAGTCTGTAACTTGAAAACTATGTACCGTATGGCCCTATAAACTGTGTTGGGATGAAAGCTAGCCACTTTGAGCAATGTGGGAAGTGCTGGGGCAGTTTGGGACAACAGGGCCAAAATGTCACTTTCACAGTCCCAAAGTGCCGTTTTCACAGTAAAAAAAAAAAGATTCATTTTGCTTAGCTTAGTCTGTAACTTGAAAACTATGTACCGTATGGCCCTATAAACTGTGTTGGGATGAAAGCTAGCCACTTTGAGCAATGTGGGAAGTGCTGGGGCAGTTTGGGACAACAGGGCCAAAATGTCACTTTCACAGTCCCAAAGTGCCATTTTCACAGTAAAAAGGCCTGGTTCACTTTTGCTTAGCTTAGTCTGTAACTTGAAAACTATGTACCGTATGGCCCTATAAACTGTGTTGGGATGAAAGCTAGCCACTTTGAGCATTGTGGCAAGAGCTGGGGCAGTTTGGGACAACAGGGAACGAACAGGGCCAAAATGTCACTTTCACAGTCCCAAAGTGCCATTTTCACAGTAAAAAGGCCTGGTTCACTTTTGCTTAGCTTAGTCTGTAACTTGAAAACTATGTACCGTATGGCCCTATAAACTCTGTTGGGATGAAAGCTAGCCACTTTGAGCAATGTGGGAAGGTGCTGGGGCAGTTTGGGACAACAGGGCCAAAATGTCACTTTCACAGTCCCAAAGTGCCATTTTCACAGTAAAAAGGCCTGGTTCACTTTTGCTTAGCTTAGTCTGTAACTTGAAAACTATGTACCGTATGGCCCTATAAACTGTGTTGGGATGAAAGCTAGCCACTTTGAGCAATGTGGGAAGTGCTGGGGCAGTTTGGGACAACAGGGCCAAAATGTCACTTTCACAGTCCCAAAGTGCCGTTTTCACAGTAAAAAAAAAAAGATTCATTTTGCTTAGCTTAGTCTGTAACTTGAAAACTATGTACCGTATGGCCCTATAAACTGTGTTGGGATGAAAGCTAGCCACTTTGAGCAATGTGGGAAGTGCTGGGGCAGTTTGGGACAACAGGGCCAAAATGTCACTTTCACAGTCCCAAAGTGCCATTTTCACAGTAAAAAGGCCTGGTTCACTTTTGCTTAGCTTAGTCTGTAACTTGAAAACTATGTACCGTATGGCCCTATAAACTGTGTTGGGATGAAAGCTAGCCACTTTGAGCAATGTGGGAAGTGCTGGGGCAGTTTGGGACAACAGGGCCAAAATGTCACTTTCACAGTCCCAAAGTGCCATTTTCACAGTAAAAAGGCCTGGTTCACTTTTGCTTAGCTTAGTCTGTAACTTGAAAACTATGTACCGTATGGCCCTATAAACTGTGTTGGGATGAAAGCTAGCCACTTTGAGCAATGTGGGAAGTGCTGGGGCAGTTTGGGACAACAGGGCCAAAATGTCACTTTCACAGTCCCAAAGTGCCATTTTCACAGTAAAAAAAAACAGATTCATTTTGCTTAGCTTAGTCTGTAACTTGAAAACTATGTACCGTATGGCCCTATAAACTGTGTTGGGATGAAAGCTAGCCACTTTGAGCAATGTGGGAAGTGCTGGGGCAGTTTGGGACAACAGGGCCAAAATGTCACTTTCACAGTCCCAAAGTGCCGTTTTCACAGTAAAAAAAAAAGATTCATTTTGCTTAGCTTTGTCTGTAACTTGAAAACTATGTACCGTATGGCCCTATAAACTGTGTTGGATGAAAGCTAGCCACTTTGAGCAATGTGGGAAGTGCTGGGGCAGTTTGGGACAACAGGGCCAAAATGTCACTTTCACAGTCCCAAAGTGCCATTTTCACAGTAAAAAGGCCTGGTTCACTTTTGCTTAGCTTAGTCTGTAACTTGAAAACTATGTACCGTATGGCCCTATAAACTGTGTTGGGATGAAAGCTAGCCACTTTGAGCAATGTGGGAAGTGCTGGGGCAGTTTGGGACAACAGGGCCAAAATGTCACTTTCACAGTCCCAAAGTGCCATTTTCACAGTAAAAAGGCCTGGTTCACTTTTGCTTAGCTTAGTCTGTAACTTGAAAACTATGTACCGTATGGCCCTATAAACTGTGTTGGGATGAAAGCTAGCCACTTTGAGCATTGTGGCAAGAGCTGGGGCAGTTTGGGACAACAGGGAACGAACAGGGCCAAAATGTCACTTTCACAGTCCCAAAGTGCCATTTTCACAGTAAAAAGGCCTGGTTCACTTTTGCTTAGCTTAGTCTGTAACTTGAAAACTATGTACCGTATGGCCCTATAAACTGTGTTGGATGAAAGCTAGCCACTTTGAGCAATGTGGGAAGTGCTGGGGCAGTTTGGGACAACAGGGCCAAAATGTCACTTTCACAGTCCCAAAGTGCCATTTTCACAGTAAAAAGGCCTGGTTCACTTTTGCTTAGCTTAGTCTGTAACTTGAAAACTATGTACCGTATGGCCCTATAAACTGTGTTGGGATGAAAGCTAGCCACTTTGAGCAATGTGGGAAGTGCTGGGGCAGTTTGGGACAACAGGGCCAAAATGTCACTTTCACAGTCCCAAAGTGCCATTTTCACAGTAAAAAGGCCTGGTTCACTTTTGCTTAGCTTAGTCTGTAACTTGAAAACTATGTACCGTATGGCCCTATAAACTGTGTTGGGATGAAAGCTAGCCACTTTGAGCAATGTGGGAAGTGCTGGGGCAGTTTGGGACAACAGGGCCAAAATGTCACTTTCACAGTCCCAAAGTGCCATTTTCACAGTAAAAAGGCCTGGTTCACTTTTGCTTAGCTTAGTCTGTAACTTGAAAACTATGTACCGTATGGCCCTATAAACTGTGTTGGGATGAAAGCTAGCCACTTTGAGCAATGTGGGAAGTGCTGGGGCAGTTTGGGACAACAGGGCCAAAATGTCACTTTCACAGTCCCAAAGTGCCATTTTCACAGTAAAAAGGCCTCGTTCACTTTTGCTTAGCTTAGTCTGTAACTTGAAAACTATGTACCGTATGGCCCTATAAACTGTGTTGGGATGAAAGCTAGCCACTTTGAGCAATGTGGGAAGTGCTGGGGCAGTTTGGGACAACAGGGCCAAAATGTCACTTTCACAGTCCCAAAGTGCCATTTTCACAGTAAAAAGGCCTGGTTCACTTTTGCTTAGCTTAGTCTGTAACTTGAAAACTATGTACCGTATGGCCCTATAAACTGTGTTGGGATGAAAGCTAGCCACTTTGAGCATTGTGGCAAGAGCTGGGGCAGTTTGGGACAACAGGGAACGAACAGGGCCAAAATGTCACTTTCACAGTCCCAAAGTGCCATTTTCACAGTAAAAAGGCCTGGTTCACTTTTGCTTAGCTTAGTCTGTAACTTGAAAACTATGTACCGTATGGCCCTATAAACTCTGTTGGGATGAAAGCTAGCCACTTTGAGCAATGTGGGAAGTGCTGGGGCAGTTTGGGACAACAGGGCCAAAATGTCACTTTCACAGTCCCAAAGTGCCATTTTCACAGTAAAAAGGCCTGGTTCACTTTTGCTTAGCTTAGTCTGTAACTTGAAAACTATGTACCGTATGGCCCTATAAACTGTGTTGGGATGAAAGCTAGCCACTTTGAGCAATGTGGGAAGTGCTGGGGCAGTTTGGGACAACAGGGCCAAAATGTCACTTTCACAGTCCCAAAGTGCCGTTTTCACAGTAAAAAAAAAAGATTCATTTTGCTTAGCTTAGTCTGTAACTTGAAAACTATGTACCGTATGGCCCTATAAACTGTGTTGGGATGAAAGCTAGCCACTTTGAGCAATGTGGGAAGTGCTGGGGCAGTTTGGGACAACAGGGCCAAAATGTCACTTTCACAGTCCCAAAGTGCCATTTTCACAGTAAAAAGGCCTGGTTCACTTTTGCTTAGCTTAGTCTGTAACTTGAAAACTATGTACCGTATGGCCCTATAAACTGTGTTGGGATGAAAGCTAGCCACTTTGAGCAATGTGGGAAGTGCTGGGGCAGTTTGGGACAACAGGGCCAAAATGTCACTTTCACAGTCCCAAAGTGCCATTTTCACAGTAAAAAGGCCTGGTTCACTTTTGCTTAGCTTAGTCTGTAACTTGAAAACTATGTACCGTATGGCCCTATAAACTGTGTTGGGATGAAAGCTAGCCACTTTGAGCAATGTGGGAAGTGCTGGGGCAGTTTGGGACAACAGGGCCAAAATGTCACTTTCACAGTCCCAAAGTGCCGTTTTCACAGTAAAAAAAAAAAGATTCATTTTGCTTAGCTTTGTCTGTAACTTGAAAACTATGTACCGTATGGCCCTATAAACTGTGTTGGGATGAAAGCTAGCCACTTTGAGCAATGTGGGAAGTGCTGGGGCAGTTTGGGACAACAGGGCCAAAATGTCACTTTCACAGTCCCAAAGTGCCATTTTCACAGTAAAAAGGCCTGGTTCACTTTTGCTTAGCTTAGTCTGTAACTTGAAAACTATGTACCGTATGGCCCTATAAACTGTGTTGGGATGAAAGCTAGCCACTTTGAGCAATGTGGGAAGTGCTGGGGCAGTTTGGGACAACAGGGCCAAAATGTCACTTTCACAGTCCCAAAGTGCCATTTTCACAGTAAAAAGGCCTGGTTCACTTTTGCTTAGCTTAGTCTGTAACTTGAAAACTATGTACCGTATGGCCCTATAAACTGTGTTGGGATGAAAGCTAGCCACTTTGAGCATTGTGGCAAGAGCTGGGGCAGTTTGGGACAACAGGGAACGAACAGGGCCAAAATGTCACTTTCACAGTCCCAAAGTGCCATTTTCACAGTAAAAAGGCCTGGTTCACTTTTGCTTAGCTTAGTCTGTAACTTGAAAACTATGTACCGTATGGCCCTATAAACTGTGTTGGGATGAAAGCTAGCCACTTTGAGCAATGTGGGAAGTGCTGGGGCAGTTTGGGACAACAGGGCCAAAATGTCACTTTCACAGTCCCAAAGTGCCATTTTCACAGTAAAAAGGCCTGGTTCACTTTTGCTTAGCTTAGTCTGTAACTTGAAAACTATGTACCGTATGGCCCTATAAACTGTGTTGGGATGAAAGCTAGCCACTTTGAGCAATGTGGGAAGTGCTGGGGCAGTTTGGGACAACAGGGCCAAAATGTCACTTTCACAGTCCCAAAGTGCCATTTTCACAGTAAAAAGGCCTGGTTCACTTTTGCTTAGCTTAGTCTGTAACTTGAAAACTATGTACCGTATGGCCCTATAAACTGTGTTGGGATGAAAGCTAGCCACTTTGAGCAATGTGGGAAGTGCTGGGGCAGTTTGGGACAACAGGGCCAAAATGTCACTTTCACAGTCCCAAAGTGCCATTTTCACAGTAAAAAGGCCTGGTTCACTTTTGCTTAGCTTAGTCTGTAACTTGAAAACTATGTACCGTATGGCCCTATAAACTGTGTTGGGATGAAAGCTAGCCACTTTGAGCAATGTGGGAAGTGCTGGGGCAGTTTGGGACAACAGGGCCAAAATGTCACTTTCACAGTCCCAAAGTGCCGTTTTCACAGTAAAAAAAAAAAGATTCATTTTGCTTAGCTTAGTCTGTAACTTGAAAACTATGTACCGTATGGCCCTATAAACTGTGTTGGGATGAAAGCTAGCCACTTTGAGCAATGTGGGAAGTGCTGGGGCAGTTTGGGACAACAGGGCCAAAATGTCACTTTCACAGTCCCAAAGTGCCATTTTCACAGTAAAAAGGCCTCGTTCACTTTTGCTTAGCTTAGTCTGTAACTTGAAAACTATGTACCGTATGGCCCTATAAACTGTGTTGGGATGAAAGCTAGCCACTTTGAGCAATGTGGGAAGTGCTGGGGCAGTTTGGGACAACAGGGCCAAAATGTCACTTTCACAGTCCCAAAGTGCCATTTTCACAGTAAAAAGGCCTGGTTCACTTTTGCTTAGCTTAGTCTGTAACTTGAAAACTATGTACCGTATGGCCCTATAAACTGTGTTGGGATGAAAGCTAGCCACTTTGAGCAATGTGGGAAGTGCTGGGGCAGTTTGGGACAACAGGGCCAAAATGTCACTTTCACAGTCCCAAAGTGCCATTTTCACAGTAAAAAGGCCTGGTTCACTTTTGCTTAGCTTAGTCTGTAACTTGAAAACTATGTACCGTATGGCCCTATAAACTGTGTTGGGATGAAAGCTAGCCACTTTGAGCAATGTGGGAAGTGCTGGGGCAGTTTGGGACAACAGGGCCAAAATGTCACTTTCACAGTCCCAAAGTGCCGTTTTCACAGTAAAAAAAAAAAGATTCATTTTGCTTAGCTTTGTCTGTAACTTGAAAACTATGTACCGTATGGCCCTATAAACTGTGTTGGGATGAAAGCTAGCCACTTTGAGCAATGTGGGAAGTGCTGGGGCAGTTTGGGACAACAGGGCCAAAATGTCACTTTCACAGTCCCAAAGTGCCATTTTCACAGTAAAAAGGCCTGGTTCACTTTTGCTTAGCTTAGTCTGTAACTTGAAAACTATGTACCGTATGGCCCTATAAACTGTGTTGGGATGAAAGCTAGCCACTTTGAGCAATGTGGGAAGTGCTGGGGCAGTTTGGGACAACAGGGCCAAAATGTCACTTTCACAGTCCCAAAGTGCCATTTTCACAGTAAAAAGGCCTGGTTCACTTTTGCTTAGCTTAGTCTGTAACTTGAAAACTATGTACCGTATGGCCCTATAAACTGTGTTGGGATGAAAGCTAGCCACTTTGAGCAATGTGGGAAGTGCTGGGGCAGTTTGGGACAACAGGGCCAAAATGTCACTTTCACAGTCCCAAAGTGCCATTTTCACAGTAAAAAAAAACAGATTCATTTTGCTTAGCTTAGTCTGTAACTTGAAAACTATGTACCGTATGGCCCTATAAACTGTGTTGGGATGAAAGCTAGCCACTTTGAGCAATGTGGGAAGTGCTGGGGCAGTTTGGGACAACAGGGCCAAAATGTCACTTTCACAGTCCCAAAGTGCCGTTTTCACAGTAAAAAAAAAAAGATTCATTTTGCTTAGCTTTGTCTGTAACTTGAAAACTATGTACCGTATGGCCCTATAAACTGTGTTGGGATGAAAGCTAGCCACTTTGAGCAATGTGGGAAGTGCTGGGGCAGTTTGGGACAACAGGGCCAAAATGTCACTTTCACAGTCCCAAAGTGCCATTTTCACAGTAAAAAGGCCTGGTTCACTTTTGCTTAGCTTAGTCTGTAACTTGAAAACTATGTACCGTATGGCCCTATAAACTGTGTTGGGATGAAAGCTAGCCACTTTGAGCAATGTGGGAAGTGCTGGGGCAGTTTGGGACAACAGGGCCAAAATGTCACTTTCACAGTCCCAAAGTGCCATTTTCACAGTAAAAAGGCCTGGTTCACTTTTGCTTAGCTTAGTCTGTAACTTGAAAACTATGTACCGTATGGCCCTATAAACTGTGTTGGGATGAAAGCTAGCCACTTTGAGCATTGTGGCAAGAGCTGGGGCAGTTTGGGACAACAGGGAACGAACAGGGCCAAAATGTCACTTTCACAGTCCCAAAGTGCCATTTTCACAGTAAAAAGGCCTGGTTCACTTTTGCTTAGCTTAGTCTGTAACTTGAAAACTATGTACCGTATGGCCCTATAAACTGTGTTGGGATGAAAGCTAGCCACTTTGAGCAATGTGGGAAGTGCTGGGGCAGTTTGGGACAACAGGGCCAAAATGTCACTTTCACAGTCCCAAAGTGCCATTTTCACAGTAAAAAAAAACAGATTCATTTTGCTTAGCTTAGTCTGTAACTTGAAAACTATGTACCGTATGGCCCTATAAACTGTGTTGGGATGAAAGCTAGCCACTTTGAGCAATGTGGGAAGTGCTGGGGCAGTTTGGGACAACAGGGCCAAAATGTCACTTTCACAGTCCCAAAGTGCCGTTTTCACAGTAAAAAAAAAAAGATTCATTTTGCTTAGCTTTGTCTGTAACTTGAAAACTATGTACCGTATGGCCCTATAAACTGTGTTGGGATGAAAGCTAGCCACTTTGAGCAATGTGGGAAGTGCTGGGGCAGTTTGGGACAACAGGGCCAAAATGTCACTTTCACAGTCCCAAAGTGCCATTTTCACAGTAAAAAGGCCTGGTTCACTTTTGCTTAGCTTAGTCTGTAACTTGAAAACTATGTACCGTATGGCCCTATAAACTGTGTTGGGATGAAAGCTAGCCACTTTGAGCAATGTGGGAAGTGCTGGGGCAGTTTGGGACAACAGGGCCAAAATGTCACTTTCACAGTCCCAAAGTGCCATTTTCACAGTAAAAAGGCCTGGTTCACTTTTGCTTAGCTTAGTCTGTAACTTGAAAACTATGTACCGTATGGCCCTATAAACTGTGTTGGGATGAAAGCTAGCCACTTTGAGCATTGTGGCAAGAGCTGGGGCAGTTTGGGACAACAGGGAACGAACAGGGCCAAAATGTCACTTTCACAGTCCCAAAGTGCCATTTTCACAGTAAAAAGGCCTGGTTCACTTTTGCTTAGCTTAGTCTGTAACTTGAAAACTATGTACCGTATGGCCCTATAAACTGTGTTGGGATGAAAGCTAGCCACTTTGAGCAATGTGGGAAGTGCTGGGGCAGTTTGGGACAACAGGGCCAAAATGTCACTTTCACAGTCCCAAAGTGCCATTTTCACAGTAAAAAGGCCTGGTTCACTTTTGCTTAGCTTAGTCTGTAACTTGAAAACTATGTACCGTATGGCCCTATAAACTGTGTTGGGATGAAAGCTAGCCACTTTGAGCAATGTGGGAAGTGCTGGGGCAGTTTGGGACAACAGGGCCAAAATGTCACTTTCACAGTCCCAAAGTGCCATTTTCACAGTAAAAAAAAACAGATTCATTTTGCTTAGCTTAGTCTGTAACTTGAAAACTATGTACCGTATGGCCCTATAAACTGTGTTGGGATGAAAGCTAGCCACTTTGAGCAATGTGGGAAGTGCTGGGGCAGTTTGGGACAACAGGGCCAAAATGTCACTTTCACAGTCCCAAAGTGCCGTTTTCACAGTAAAAAAAAAAAGATTCATTTTGCTTAGCTTTGTCTGTAACTTGAAAACTATGTACCGTATGGCCCTATAAACTGTGTTGGGATGAAAGCTAGCCACTTTGAGCAATGTGGGAAGTGCTGGGGCAGTTTGGGACAACAGGGCCAAAATGTCACTTTCACAGTCCCAAAGTGCCATTTTCACAGTAAAAAGGCCTGGTTCACTTTTGCTTAGCTTAGTCTGTAACTTGAAAACTATGTACCGTATGGCCCTATAAACTGTGTTGGGATGAAAGCTAGCCACTTTGAGCAATGTGGGAAGTGCTGGGGCAGTTTGGGACAACAGGGCCAAAATGTCACTTTCACAGTCCCAAAGTGCCATTTTCACAGTAAAAAGGCCTGGTTCACTTTTGCTTAGCTTAGTCTGTAACTTGAAAACTATGTACCGTATGGCCCTATAAACTGTGTTGGGATGAAAGCTAGCCACTTTGAGCATTGTGGCAAGAGCTGGGGCAGTTTGGGACAACAGGGAACGAACAGGGCCAAAATGTCACTTTCACAGTCCCAAAGTGCCATTTTCACAGTAAAAAGGCCTGGTTCACTTTTGCTTAGCTTAGTCTGTAACTTGAAAACTATGTACCGTATGGCCCTATAAACTGTGTTGGGATGAAAGCTAGCCACTTTGAGCAATGTGGGAAGTGCTGGGGCAGTTTGGGACAACAGGGCCAAAATGTCACTTTCACAGTCCCAAAGTGCCATTTTCACAGTAAAAAGGCCTGGTTCACTTTTGCTTAGCTTAGTCTGTAACTTGAAAACTATGTACCGTATGGCCCTATAAACTGTGTTGGGATGAAAGCTAGCCACTTTGAGCAATGTGGGAAGTGCTGGGGCAGTTTGGGACAACAGGGCCAAAATGTCACTCACAGTCCCAAAGTGCCATTTTCACAGTAAAAAGGCCTGGTTCACTTTTGCTTAGCTTAGTCTGTAACTTGAAAACTATGTACCGTATGGCCCTATAAACTGTGTTGGGATGAAAGCTAGCCACTTTGAGCAATGTGGGAAGTGCTGGGGCAGTTTGGGACAACAGGGCCAAAATGTCACTTTCACAGTCCCAAAGTGCCATTTTCACAGTAAAAAGGCCTGGTTCACTTTTGCTCTAGCTTAGTCTGTAACTTGAAAACTATGTACCGTATGGCCCTATAAACTGTGTTGGGATGAAAGCTAGCCACTTTGAGCAATGTGGGAAGTGCTGGGGCAGTTTGGGACAACAGGGCCAAAATGTCACTTTCACAGTCCCAAAGTGCCGTTTTCACAGTAAAAAAAAAAAGATTCATTTTGCTTAGCTTAGTCTGTAACTTGAAAACTATGTACCGTATGGCCCTATAAACTGTGTTGGGATGAAAGCTAGCCACTTTGAGCAATGTGGGAAGTGCTGGGGCAGTTTGGGACAACAGGGCCAAAATGTCACTTTCACAGTCCCAAAGTGCCATTTTCACAGTAAAAAGGCCTCGTTCACTTTTGCTTAGCTTAGTCTGTAACTTGAAAACTATGTACCGTATGGCCCTATAAACTGTGTTGGGATGAAAGCTAGCCACTTTGAGCAATGTGGGAAGTGCTGGGGCAGTTTGGGACAACAGGGCCAAAATGTCACTTTCACAGTCCCAAAGTGCCATTTTCACAGTAAAAAGGCCTGGTTCACTTTTGCTTAGCTTAGTCTGTAACTTGAAAACTATGTACCGTATGGCCCTATAAACTGTGTTGGGATGAAAGCTAGCCACTTTGAGCAATGTGGGAAGTGCTGGGGCAGTTTGGGACAACAGGGCCAAAATGTCACTTTCACAGTCCCAAAGTGCCATTTTCACAGTAAAAAGGCCTGGTTCACTTTTGCTTAGCTTAGTCTGTAACTTGAAAACTATGTACCGTATGGCCCTATAAACTGTGTTGGGATGAAAGCTAGCCACTTTGAGCAATGTGGGAAGTGCTGGGGCAGTTTGGGACAACAGGGCCAAAATGTCACTTTCACAGTCCCAAAGTGCCGTTTTCACAGTAAAAAAAAAAAGATTCATTTTGCTTAGCTTTGTCTGTAACTTGAAAACTATGTACCGTATGGCCCTATAAACTGTGTTGGGATGAAAGCTAGCCACTTTGAGCAATGTGGGAAGTGCTGGGGCAGTTTGGGACAACAGGGCCAAAATGTCACTTTCACAGTCCCAAAGTGCCATTTTCACAGTAAAAAGGCCTGGTTCACTTTTGCTTAGCTTAGTCTGTAACTTGAAAACTATGTACCGTATGGCCCTATAAACTGTGTTGGGATGAAAGCTAGCCACTTTGAGCAATGTGGGAAGTGCTGGGGCAGTTTGGGACAACAGGGCCAAAATGTCACTTTCACAGTCCCAAAGTGCCATTTTCACAGTAAAAAGGCCTGGTTCACTTTTGCTTAGCTTAGTCTGTAACTTGAAAACTATGTACCGTATGGCCCTATAAACTGTGTTGGGATGAAAGCTAGCCACTTTGAGCATTGTGGCAAGAGCTGGGGCAGTTTGGGACAACAGGGAACGAACAGGGCCAAAATGTCACTTTCACAGTCCCAAAGTGCCATTTTCACAGTAAAAAGGCCTGGTTCACTTTTGCTTAGCTTAGTCTGTAACTTGAAAACTATGTACCGTATGGCCCTATAAACTGTGTTGGGATGAAAGCTAGCCACTTTGAGCAATGTGGGAAGTGCTGGGGCAGTTTGGGACAACAGGGCCAAAATGTCACTTTCACAGTCCCAAAGTGCCATTTTCACAGTAAAAAGGCCTGGTTCACTTTTGCTTAGCTTAGTCTGTAACTTGAAAACTATGTACCGTATGGCCCTATAAACTGTGTTGGGATGAAAGCTAGCCACTTTGAGCAATGTGGGAAGTGCTGGGGCAGTTTGGGACAACAGGGCCAAAATGTCACTTTCACAGTCCCAAAGTGCCATTTTCACAGTAAAAAGGCCTGGTTCACTTTTGCTTAGCTTAGTCTGTAACTTGAAAACTATGTACCGTATGGCCCTATAAACTGTGTTGGGATGAAAGCTAGCCACTTTGAGCAGTGTGGGAAGTGCTGGGGCAGTTTGGGACAACAGGGCCAAAATGTCACTTTCACAGTCCCAAAGTGCCATTTTCACAGTAAAAAGGCCTGGTTCACTTTTGCTTAGCTTAGTCTGTAACTTGAAAACTATGTACCGTATGGCCCTATAAACTGTGTTGGGATGAAAGCTAGCCACTTTGAGCATTGTGGCAAGAGCTGGGGCAGTTTGGGACAACAGGAACGAACAGGGCCAAAATGTCACTTTCACAGTCCCAAAGTGCCATTTTCACAGTAAAAAGGCCTGGTTCACTTTTGCTTAGCTTAGTCTGTAACTTGAAAACTATGTACCGTATGGCCCTATAAACTGTGTTGGGATGAAAGCTAGCCACTTTGAGCAATGTGGGAAGTGCTGGGGCAGTTTGGGACAACAGGGCCAAAATGTCACTTTCACAGTCCCAAAGTGCCATTTTCACAGTAAAAAGGCCTGGTTCACTTTTGCTTAGCTTAGTCTGTAACTTGAAAACTATGTACCGTATGGCCCTATAAACTGTGTTGGGATGAAAGCTAGCCACTTTGAGCAATGTGGGAAGTGCTGGGGCAGTTTGGGACAACAGGGCCAAAATGTCACTTTCACAGTCCCAAAGTGCCATTTTCACAGTAAAAAGGCCTGGTTCACTTTTGCTTAGCTTAGTCTGTAACTTGAAAACTATGTACCGTATGGCCCTATAAACTGTGTTGGGATGAAAGCTAGCCACTTTGAGCAATGTGGGAAGTGCTGGGGCAGTTTGGGACAACAGGGCCAAAATGTCACTTTCACAGTCCCAAAGTGCCGTTTTCACAGTAAAAAAAAAAGATTCATTTTGCTTAGCTTAGTCTGTAACTTGAAAACTATGTACCGTATGGCCCTATAAACTGTGTTGGGATGAAAGCTAGCCACTTTGAGCAATGTGGGAAGTGCTGGGGCAGTTTGGGACAACAGGGCCAAAATGTCACTTTCACAGTCCCAAAGTGCCATTTTCACAGTAAAAAGGCCTGGTTCACTTTTGCTTAGCTTAGTCTGTAACTTGAAAACTATGTACCGTATGGCCCTATAAACTGTGTTGGGATGAAAGCTAGCCACTTTGAGCAATGTGGGAAGTGCTGGGGCAGTTTGGGACAACAGGGCCAAAATGTCACTTTCACAGTCCCAAAGTGCCATTTTCACAGTAAAAAGGCCTTGTTCACTTTTGCTTAGCTTAGTCTGTAACTTGAAAACTATGTACCGTATGGCCCTATAAACTGTGTTGGGATGAAAGCTAGCCACTTTGAGCAGTGTGGGAAGTGCTGGGGCAGTTTGGGACAACAGGGCCAAAATGTCACTTTCACAGTCCCAAAGTGCCATTTTCACAGTAAAAAGGCCTGGTTCACTTTTGCTTAGCTTAGTCTGTAACTTGAAAACTATGTACCGTATGGCCCTATAAACTGTGTTGGGATGAAAGCTAGCCACTTTGAGCATTGTGGCAAGAGCTGGGGCAGTTTGGGACAACAGGGAACGAACAGGGCCAAAATGTCACTTTCACAGTCCCAAAGTGCCATTTTCACAGTAAAAAGGCCTGGTTCACTTTTGCTTAGCTTAGTCTGTAACTTGAAAACTATGTACCGTATGGCCCTATAAACTGTGTTGGGATGAAAGCTAGCCACTTTGAGCAATGTGGGAAGTGCTGGGGCAGTTTGGGACAACAGGGCCAAAATGTCACTTTCACAGTCCCAAAGTGCCATTTTCACAGTAAAAAGGCCTGGTTCACTTTTGCTTAGCTTAGTCTGTAACTTGAAAACTATGTACCGTATGGCCCTATAAACTGTGTTGGGATGAAAGCTAGCCACTTTGAGCAATGTGGGAAGTGCTGGGGCAGTTTGGGACAACAGGGCCAAAATGTCACTTTCACAGTCCCAAAGTGCCGTTTTCACAGTAAAAAAAAAAGATTCATTTTGCTTAGCTTAGTCTGTAACTTGAAAACTATGTACCGTATGGCCCTATAAACTGTGTTGGGATGAAAGCTAGCCACTTTGAGCAATGTGGGAAGTGCTGGGGCAGTTTGGGACAACAGGGCCAAAATGTCACTTTCACAGTCCCAAAGTGCCATTTTCACAGTAAAAAGGCCTGGTTCACTTTTGCTTAGCTTAGTCTGTAACTTGAAAACTATGTACCGTATGGCCCTATAAACTGTGTTGGGATGAAAGCTAGCCACTTTGAGCAATGTGGGAAGTGCTGGGGCAGTTTGGGACAACAGGGCCAAAATGTCACTTTCACAGTCCCAAAGTGCCATTTTCACAGTAAAAAAAAAACAGATTAATTTTGCTTAGCTTAGTCTGTAACTTGAAAACTATGTACCGTATGGCCCTATAAACTGTGTTGGGATGAAAGCTAGCCACTTTGAGCAATGTGGGAAGTGCTGGGGCAGTTTGGGACAACAGGGCCAAAATGTCACTTTCACAGTCCCAAAGTGCCATTTTCACAGTAAAAAGGCCTGGTTCACTTTTGCTTAGCTTAGTCTGTAACTTGAAAACTATGTACCGTATGGCCCTATAAACTGTGTTGGGATGAAAGCTAGCCACTTTGAGCAATGTGGGAAGTGCTGGGGCAGTTTGGGACAACAGGGCCAAAATGTCACTTTCACAGTCCCAAAGTGCCATTTTCACAGTAAAAAAAAACAGATTCATTTTGCTTAGCTTAGTCTGTAACTTGAAAACTATGTACCGTATGGCCCTATAAACTGTGTTGGGATGAAAGCTAGCCACTTTGAGCAATGTGGGAAGTGCTGGGGCAGTTTGGGACAACAGGGCCAAAATGTCACTTTCACAGTCCCAAAGTGCCGTTTTCACAGTAAAAAAAAAAGATTCATTTTGCTTAGCTTTGTCTGTAACTTGAAAACTATGTACCGTATGGCCCTATAAACTGTGTTGGGATGAAAGCTAGCCACTTTGAGCAATGTGGGAAGTGCTGGGGCAGTTTGGGACAACAGGGCCAAAATGTCACTTTCACAGTCCCAAAGTGCCATTTTCACAGTAAAAAGGCCTGGTTCACTTTTGCTTAGCTTAGTCTGTAACTTGAAAACTATGTACCGTATGGCCCTATAAACTGTGTTGGGATGAAAGCTAGCCACTTTGAGCAATGTGGGAAGTGCTGGGGCAGTTTGGGACAACAGGGCCAAAATGTCACTTTCACAGTCCCAAAGTGCCATTTTCACAGTAAAAAGGCCTGGTTCACTTTTGCTTAGCTTAGTCTGTAACTTGAAAACTATGTACCGTATGGCCCTATAAACTGTGTTGGGATGAAAGCTAGCCACTTTGAGCATTGTGGCAAGAGCTGGGGCAGTTTGGGACAACAGGGAACGAACAGGGCCAAAATGTCACTTTCACAGTCTCAAAGTGCCATTTTCACAGTAAAAAGGCCTGGTTCACTTTTGCTTAGCTTAGTCTGTAACTTGAAAACTATGTACCGTATGGCCCTATAAACTGTGTTGGGATGAAAGCTAGCCACTTTGAGCAATGTGGGAAGTGCTGGGGCAGTTTGGGACAACAGGGCCAAAATGTCACTTTCACAGTCCCAAAGTGCCATTTTCACAGTAAAAAGGCCTGGTTCACTTTTGCTTAGCTTAGTCTGTAACTTGAAAACTATGTACCGTATGGCCCTATAAACTGTGTTGGGATGAAAGCTAGCCACTTTGAGCAATGTGGGAAGTGCTGGGGCAGTTTGGGACAACAGGGCCAAAATGTCACTTTCACAGTCCCAAAGTGCCATTTTCACAGTAAAAAAAAAACAGATTCATTTTGCTTAGCTTAGTCTGTAACTTGAAAACTATGTACCGTATGGCCCTATAAACTGTGTTGGGATGAAATCTAGCCACTTTGAGCAATGTGGGAAGTGCTGGGGCAGTTTGGGACAACAGGGCCAAAATGTCACTTTCACAGTCCCAAAGTGCCGTTTTCACAGTAAAAAAAAAAAGATTCATTTTGCTTAGCTTTGTCTGTAACTTGAAAACTATGTACCGTATGGCCCTATAAACTGTGTTGGGATGAAAGCTAGCCACTTTGAGCAATGTGGGAAGTGCTGGGGCAGTTTGGGACAACAGGGCCAAAATGTCACTTTCACAGTCCCAAAGTGCCATTTTCACAGTAAAAAGGCCTGGTTCACTTTTGCTTAGCTTAGTCTGTAACTTGAAAACTATGTACCGTATGGCCCTATAAACTGTGTTGGGATGAAAGCTAGCCACTTTGAGCATTGTGGCAAGAGCTGGGGCAGTTTGGGACAACAGGGAACGAACAGGGCCAAAATGTCACTTTCACAGTCCCAAAGTGCCATTTTCACAGTAAAAAGGCCTGGTTCACTTTTGCTTAGCTTAGTCTGTAACTTGAAAACTATGTACCGTATGGCCCTATAAACTGTGTTGGGATGAAAGCTAGCCACTTTGAGCAATGTGGGAAGTGCTGGGGCAGTTTGGGACAACAGGGCCAAAATGTCACTTTCACAGTCCCAAAGTGCCATTTTCACAGTAAAAAGGCCTGGTTCACTTTTGCTTAGCTTAGTCTGTAACTTGAAAACTATGTACCGTATGGCCCTATAAACTGTGTTGGGATGAAAGCTAGCCACTTTGAGCATTGTGGCAAGAGCTGGGCAGTTTGGGACAACAGGAACGACAGGGCCAAAATGTCACTTTCACAGTCCCAAAGTGCCATTTTCACAGTAAAAAGGCCTGGTTCACTTTTGCTTAGCTTAGTCTGTAACTTGAAAACTATGTACCGTATGGCCCTATAAACTGTGTTGGGATGAAAGCTAGCCACTTTGAGCAATGTGGGAAGTGCTGGGGCAGTTTGGGACAACAGGGCCAAAATGTCACTTTCACAGTCCCAAAGTGCCATTTTCACAGTAAAAAGGCCTGGTTCACTTTTGCTTAGCTTAGTCTGTAACTTGAAAACTATGTACCGTATGGCCCTATAAACTGTGTTGGGATGAAAGCTAGCCACTTTGAGCAATGTGGGAAGTGCTGGGGCAGTTTGGGACAACAGGGCCAAAATGTCACTTTCACAGTCCCAAAGTGCCATTTTCACAGTAAAAAGGCCTGGTTCACTTTTGCTTAGCTTAGTCTGTAACTTGAAAACTATGTACCGTATGGCCCTATAAACTGTGTTGGGATGAAAGCTAGCCACTTTGAGCAATGTGGGAAGTGCTGGGGCAGTTTGGGACAACAGGGCCAAAATGTCACTTTCACAGTCCCAAAGTGCCATTTTCACAGTAAAAAGGCCTGGTTCACTTTTGCTTAGCTTAGTCTGTAACTTGAAAACTATGTACCGTATGGCCCTATAAACTGTGTTGGGATGAAAGCTAGCCACTTTGAGCAATGTGGGAAGTGCTGGGGCAGTTTGGGACAACAGGGCCAAAATGTCACTTTCACAGTCCCAAAGTGCCGTTTTCACAGTAAAAAAAAAAAGATTCATTTTGCTTAGCTTAGTCTGTAACTTGAAAACTATGTACCGTATGGCCCTATAAACTGTGTTGGGATGAAAGCTAGCCACTTTGAGCAATGTGGGAAGTGCTGGGGCAGTTTGGGACAACAGGGCCAAAATGTCACTTTCACAGTCCCAAAGTGCCATTTTCACAGTAAAAAGGCCTGGTTCACTTTTGCTTAGCTTAGTCTGTAACTTGAAAACTATGTACCGTATGGCCCTATAAACTGTGTTGGGATGAAAGCTAGCCACTTTGAGCAATGTGGGAAGTGCTGGGGCAGTTTGGGACAACAGGGCCAAAATGTCACTTTCACAGTCCCAAAGTGCCATTTTCACAGTAAAAAGGCCTGGTTCACTTTTGCTTAGCTTAGTCTGTAACTTGAAAACTATGTACCGTATGGCCCTATAAACTGTGTTGGGATGAAAGCTAGCCACTTTGAGCAGTGTGGGAAGTGCTGGGGCAGTTTGGGACAACAGGGCCAAAATGTCACTTTCACAGTCCCAAAGTGCCATTTTCACAGTAAAAAGGCCTGGTTCACTTTTGCTTAGCTTAGTCTGTAACTTGAAAACTATGTACCGTATGGCCCTATAAACTGTGTTGGGATGAAAGCTAGCCACTTTGAGCATTGTGGCAAGAGCTGGGGCAGTTTGGGACAACAGGGAACGAACAGGGCCAAAATGTCACTTTCACAGTCCCAAAGTGCCATTTTCACAGTAAAAAGGCCTGGTTCACTTTTGCTTAGCTTAGTCTGTAACTTGAAAACTATGTACCGTATGGCCCTATAAACTGTGTTGGGATGAAAGCTAGCCACTTTGAGCAATGTGGGAAGTGCTGGGGCAGTTTGGGACAACAGGGCCAAAATGTCACTTTCACAGTCCCAAAGTGCCATTTTCACAGTAAAAAGCCTGGTTCACTTTTGCTTAGCTTAGTCTGTAACTTGAAAACTATGTACCGTATGGCCCTATAAACTGTGTTGGATGAAAGCTAGCCACTTTGAGCAATGTGGGAAGTGCTGGGGCAGTTTGGGACAACAGGGCCAAAATGTCACTTTCACAGTCCCAAAGTGCCATTTTCACAGTAAAAAGGCCTGGTTCACTTTTGCTTAGCTTAGTCTGTAACTTGAAAACTATGTACCGTATGGCCCTATAAACTGTGTTGGGATGAAAGCTAGCCACTTTGAGCAATGTGGGAAGTGCTGGGGCAGTTTGGGACAACAGGGCCAAAATGTCACTTTCACAGTCCCAAAGTGCCATTTTCACAGTAAAAAGGCCTGGTTCACTTTTGCTTAGCTTAGTCTGTAACTTGAAAACTATGTACCGTATGGCCCTATAAACTGTGTTGGGATGAAAGCTAGCCACTTTGAGCAATGTGGGAAGTGCTGGGGCAGTTTGGGACAACAGGGCCAAAATGTCACTTTCACAGTCCCAAAGTGCCGTTTTCACAGTAAAAAAAAAAGATTCATTTTGCTTAGCTTAGTCTGTAACTTGAAAACTATGTACCGTATGGCCCTATAAACTGTGTTGGGATGAAAGCTAGCCACTTTGAGCAATGTGGGAAGTGCTGGGGCAGTTTGGGACAACAGGGCCAAAATGTCACTTTCACAGTCCCAAAGTGCCATTTTCACAGTAAAAAGGCCTGGTTCACTTTTGCTTAGCTTAGTCTGTAACTTGAAAACTATGTACCGTATGGCCCTATAAACTGTGTTGGGATGAAAGCTAGCCACTTTGAGCAATGTGGGAAGTGCTGGGGCAGTTTGGGACAACAGGGCCAAAATGTCACTTTCACAGTCCCAAAGTGCCATTTTCACAGTAAAAAAAAACAGATTCATTTTGCTTAGCTTAGTCTGTAACTTGAAAACTATGTACCGTATGGCCCTATAAACTGTGTTGGGATGAAAGCTAGCCACTTTGAGCAATGTGGGAAGTGCTGGGGCAGTTTGGGACAACAGGGCCAAAATGTCACTTTCACAGTCCCAAAGTGCCGTTTTCACAGTAAAAAAAAAAAGATTCATTTTGCTTAGCTTTGTCTGTAACTTGAAAACTATGTACCGTATGGCCCTATAAACTGTGTTGGGATGAAAGCTAGCCACTTTGAGCAATGTGGGAAGTGCTGGGGCAGTTTGGGACAACAGGGCCAAAATGTCACTTTCACAGTCCCAAAGTGCCATTTTCACAGTAAAAAGGCCTGGTTCACTTTTGCTTAGCTTAGTCTGTAACTTGAAAACTATGTACCGTATGGCCCTATAAACTGTGTTGGGATGAAAGCTAGCCACTTTGAGCAATGTGGGAAGTGCTGGGGCAGTTTGGGACAACAGGGCCAAAATGTCACTTTCACAGTCCCAAAGTGCCATTTTCACAGTAAAAAGGCCTGGTTCACTTTTGCTTAGCTTAGTCTGTAACTTGAAAACTATGTACCGTATGGCCCTATAAACTGTGTTGGGATGAAAGCTAGCCACTTTGAGCAATGTGGGAAGTGCTGGGGCAGTTTGGGACAACAGGGCCAAAATGTCACTTTCACAGTCCCAAAGTGCCATTTTCACAGTAAAAAAAAAACAGATTCATTTTGCTTAGCTTAGTCTGTAACTTGAAAACTATGTACCGTATGGCCCTATAAACTGTGTTGGGATGAAAGCTAGCCACTTTGAGCAATGTGGGAAGTGCTGGGGCAGTTTGGGACAACAGGGCCAAAATGTCACTTTCACAGTCCCAAAGTGCCATTTTCACAGTAAAAAGGCCTGGTTCACTTTTGCTTAGCTTAGTCTGTAACTTGAAAACTATGTACCGTATGGCCCTATAAACTGTGTTGGGATGAAAGCTAGCCACTTTGAGCAATGTGGGAAGTGCTGGGGCAGTTTGGGACAACAGGGCCAAAATGTCACTTTCACAGTCCCAAAGTGCCATTTTCACAGTAAAAAAAAACAGATTCATTTTGCTTAGCTTAGTCTGTAACTTGAAAACTATGTACCGTATGGCCCTATAAACTGTGTTGGGATGAAAGCTAGCCACTTTGAGCAATGTGGGAAGTGCTGGGGCAGTTTGGGACAACAGGGCCAAAATGTCACTTTCACAGTCCCAAAGTGCCGTTTTCACAGTAAAAAAAAAAGATTCATTTTGCTTAGCTTTGTCTGTAACTTGAAAACTATGTACCGTATGGCCCTATAAACTGTGTTGGGATGAAAGCTAGCCACTTTGAGCAATGTGGGAAGTGCTGGGGCAGTTTGGGACAACAGGGCCAAAATGTCACTTTCACAGTCCCAAAGTGCCATTTTCACAGTAAAAAGGCCTGGTTCACTTTTGCTTAGCTTAGTCTGTAACTTGAAAACTATGTACCGTATGGCCCTATAAACTGTGTTGGGATGAAAGCTAGCCACTTTGAGCAATGTGGGAAGTGCTGGGGCAGTTTGGGACAACAGGGCCAAAATGTCACTTTCACAGTCCCAAAGTGCCATTTTCACAGTAAAAAGGCCTGGTTCACTTTTGCTTAGCTTAGTCTGTAACTTGAAAACTATGTACCGTATGGCCCTATAAACTGTGTTGGGATGAAAGCTAGCCACTTTGAGCATTGTGGCAAGAGCTGGGGCAGTTTGGGACAACAGGGAACGAACAGGGCCAAAATGTCACTTTCACAGTCCCAAAGTGCCATTTTCACAGTAAAAAGGCCTGGTTCACTTTTGCTTAGCTTAGTCTGTAACTTGAAAACTATGTACCGTATGGCCCTATAAACTGTGTTGGGATGAAAGCTAGCCACTTTGAGCAATGTGGGAAGTGCTGGGGCAGTTTGGGACAACAGGGCCAAAATGTCACTTTCACAGTCCCAAAGTGCCATTTTCACAGTAAAAAGGCCTGGTTCACTTTTGCTTAGCTTAGTCTGTAACTTGAAAACTATGTACCGTATGGCCCTATAAACTGTGTTGGGATGAAAGCTAGCCACTTTGAGCAATGTGGGAAGTGCTGGGGCAGTTTGGGACAACAGGGCCAAAATGTCACTTTCACAGTCCCAAAGTGCCATTTTCACAGTAAAAAAAAAACAGATTCATTTTGCTTAGCTTAGTCTGTAACTTAAAAACTATGTACCGTATGGCCCTATAAACTGTGTTGGGATGAAAGCTAGCCACTTTGAGCAATGTGGGAAGTGCTGGGGCAGTTTGGGACAACAGGGCCAAAATGTCACTTTCACAGTCCCAAAGTGCCGTTTTCACAGTAAAAAAAAAAAGATTCATTTTGCTTAGCTTTGTCTGTAACTTGAAAACTATGTACCGTATGGCCCTATAAACTGTGTTGGGATGAAAGCTAGCCACTTTGAGCAATGTGGGAAGTGCTGGGGCAGTTTGGGACAACAGGGCCAAAATGTCACTTTCACAGTCCCAAAGTGCCATTTTCACAGTAAAAAGGCCTGGTTCACTTTTGCTTAGCTTAGTCTGTAACTTGAAAACTATGTACCGTATGGCCCTATAAACTGTGTTGGGATGAAAGCTAGCCACTTTGAGCAATGTGGGAAGTGCTGGGGCAGTTTGGGACAACAGGGCCAAAATGTCACTTTCACAGTCCCAAAGTGCCATTTTCACAGTAAAAAGGCCTGGTTCACTTTTGCTTAGCTTAGTCTGTAACTTGAAAACTATGTACCGTATGGCCCTATAAACTGTGTTGGGATGAAAGCTAGCCACTTTGAGCATTGTGGCAAGAGCTGGGGCAGTTTGGGACAACAGGGAACGAACAGGGCCAAAATGTCACTTTCACAGTCCCAAAGTGCCATTTTCACAGTAAAAAGGCCTGGTTCACTTTTGCTTAGCTTAGTCTGTAACTTGAAAACTATGTACCGTATGGCCCTATAAACTGTGTTGGGATGAAAGCTAGCCACTTTGAGCAATGTGGGAAGTGCTGGGGCAGTTTGGGACAACAGGGCCAAAATGTCACTTTCACAGTCCCAAAGTGCCATTTTCACAGTAAAAAGGCCTGGTTCACTTTTGCTTAGCTTAGTCTGTAACTTGAAAACTATGTACCGTATGGCCCTATAAACTGTGTTGGGATGAAAGCTAGCCACTTTGAGCAATGTGGGAAGTGCTGGGGCAGTTTGGGACAACAGGGCCAAAATGTCACTTTCACAGTCCCAAAGTGCCATTTTCACAGTAAAAAAAAAACAGATTCATTTTGCTTAGCTTAGTCTGTAACTTGAAAACTATGTACCGTATGGCCCTATAAACTGTGTTGGGATGAAAGCTAGCCACTTTGAGCAATGTGGGAAGTGCTGGGGCAGTTTGGGACAACAGGGCCAAAATGTCACTTTCACAGTCCCAAAGTGCCGTTTTCACAGTAAAAACAAAAAGATTCATTTTGCTTAGCTTTGTCTGTAACTTGAAAACTATGTACCGTATGGCCCTATAAACTGTGTTGGGATGAAAGCTAGCCACTTTGAGCAATGTGGGAAGTGCTGGGGCAGTTTGGGACAACAGGGCCAAAATGTCACTTTCACAGTCCCAAAGTGCCATTTTCACAGTAAAAAGGCCTGGTTCACTTTTGCTTAGCTTAGTCTGTAACTTGAAAACTATGTACCGTATGGCCCTATAAACTGTGTTGGGATGAAAGCTAGCCACTTTGAGCAATGTGGGAAGTGCTGGGGCAGTTTGGGACAACAGGGCCAAAATGTCACTTTCACAGTCCCAAAGTGCCATTTTCACAGTAAAAAGGCCTGGTTCACTTTTGCTTAGCTTAGTCTGTAACTTGAAAACTATGTACCGTATGGCCCTATAAACTGTGTTGGGATGAAAGCTAGCCACTTTGAGCATTGTGGCAAGAGCTGGGGCAGTTTGGGACAACAGGGAACGAACAGGGCCAAAATGTCACTTTCACAGTCCCAAAGTGCCATTTTCACAGTAAAAAGGCCTGGTTCACTTTTGCTTAGCTTAGTCTGTAACTTGAAAACTATGTACCGTATGGCCCTATAAACTGTGTTGGGATGAAAGCTAGCCACTTTGAGCAATGTGGGAAGTGCTGGGGCAGTTTGGGACAACAGGGCCAAAATGTCACTTTCACAGTCCCAAAGTGCCATTTTCACAGTAAAAAGGCCTGGTTCACTTTTGCTTAGCTTAGTCTGTAACTTGAAAACTATGTACCGTATGGCCCTATAAACTGTGTTGGGATGAAAGCTAGCCACTTTGAGCAATGTGGGAAGTGCTGGGGCAGTTTGGGACAACAGGGCCAAAATGTCACTTTCACAGTCCCAAAGTGCCATTTTCACAGTAAAAAAAAAACAGATTCATTTTGCTTAGCTTAGTCTGTAACTTGAAAACTATGTACCGTATGGCCCTATAAACTGTGTTGGGATGAAAGCTAGCCACTTTGAGCAATGTGGGAAGTGCTGGGGCAGTTTGGGACAACAGGGCCAAAATGTCACTTTCACAGTCCCAAAGTGCCGTTTTCACAGTAAAAAAAAAAAGATTCATTTTGCTTAGCTTTGTCTGTAACTTGAAAACTATGTACCGTATGGCCCTATAAACTGTGTTGGGATGAAAGCTAGCCACTTTGAGCAATGTGGGAAGTGCTGGGGCAGTTTGGGACAACAGGGCCAAAATGTCACTTTCACAGTCCCAAAGTGCCATTTTCACAGTAAAAAGGCCTGGTTCACTTTTGCTTAGCTTAGTCTGTAACTTGAAAACTATGTACCGTATGGCCCTATAAACTGTGTTGGGATGAAAGCTAGCCACTTTGAGCAATGTGGGAAGTGCTGGGGCAGTTTGGGACAACAGGGCCAAAATGTCACTTTCACAGTCCCAAAGTGCCATTTTCACAGTAAAAAGGCCTGGTTCACTTTTGCTTAGCTTAGTCTGTAACTTGAAAACTATGTACCGTATGGCCCTATAAACTGTGTTGGGATGAAAGCTAGCCACTTTGAGCATTGTGGCAAGAGCTGGGGCAGTTTGGGACAACAGGGAACGAACAGGGCCAAAATGTCACTTTCACAGTCCCAAAGTGCCATTTTCACAGTAAAAAGGCCTGGTTCACTTTTGCTTAGCTTAGTCTGTAACTTGAAAACTATGTACCGTATGGCCCTATAAACTGTGTTGGGATGAAAGCTAGCCACTTTGAGCAATGTGGGAAGTGCTGGGGCAGTTTGGGACAACAGGGCCAAAATGTCACTTTCACAGTCCCAAAGTGCCATTTTCACAGTAAAAAGGCCTGGTTCACTTTTGCTTAGCTTAGTCTGTAACTTGAAAACTATGTACCGTATGGCCCTATAAACTGTGTTGGGATGAAAGCTAGCCACTTTGAGCAATGTGGGAAGTGCTGGGGCAGTTTGGGACAACAGGGCCAAAATGTCACTTTCACAGTCCCAAAGTGCCATTTTCACAGTAAAAAGGCCTGGTTCACTTTTGCTTAGCTTAGTCTGTAACTTGAAAACTATGTACCGTATGGCCCTATAAACTGTGTTGGGATGAAAGCTAGCCACTTTGAGCAATGTGGGAAGTGCTGGGGCAGTTTGGGACAACAGGGCCAAAATGTCACTTTCACAGTCCCAAAGTGCCATTTTCACAGTAAAAAGGCCTGGTTCACTTTTGCTTAGCTTAGTCTGTAACTTGAAAACTATGTACCGTATGGCCCTATAAACTGTGTTGGGATGAAAGCTAGCCACTTTGAGCAATGTGGGAAGTGCTGGGGCAGTTTGGGACAACAGGGCCAAAATGTCACTTTCACAGTCCCAAAGTGCCATTTTCACAGTAAAAAGGCCTGGTTCACTTTTGCTTAGCTTAGTCTGTAACTTGAAAACTATGTACCGTATGGCCCTATAAACTGTGTTGGGATGAAAGCTAGCCACTTTGAGCATTGTGGCAAGAGCTGGGGCAGTTTGGGACAACAGGGAACGAACAGGGCCAAAATGTCACTTTCACAGTCCCAAAGTGCCATTTTCACAGTAAAAAGGCCTGGTTCACTTTTGCTTAGCTTAGTCTGTAACTTGAAAACTATGTACCGTATGGCCCTATAAACTGTGTTGGGATGAAAGCTAGCCACTTTGAGCAATGTGGGAAGTGCTGGGGCAGTTTGGGACAACAGGGCCAAAATGTCACTTTCACAGTCCCAAAGTGCCATTTTCACAGTAAAAAGGCCTGGTTCACTTTTGCTTAGCTTAGTCTGTAACTTGAAAACTATGTACCGTATGGCCCTATAAACTGTGTTGGGATGAAAGCTAGCCACTTTGAGCAATGTGGGAAGTGCTGGGGCAGTTTGGGACAACAGGGCCAAAATGTCACTTTCACAGTCCCAAAGTGCCATTTTCACAGTAAAAAGGCCTGGTTCACTTTTGCTTAGCTTAGTCTGTAACTTGAAAACTATGTACCGTATGGCCCTATAAACTGTGTTGGGATGAAAGCTAGCCACTTTGAGCAATGTGGGAAGTGCTGGGGCAGTTTGGGACAACAGGGCCAAAATGTCACTTTCACAGTCCCAAAGTGCCATTTTCACAGTAAAAAGGCCTGGTTCACTTTTGCTTAGCTTAGTCTGTAACTTGAAAACTATGTACCGTATGGCCCTATAAACTGTGTTGGGATGAAAGCTAGCCACTTTGAGCAATGTGGGAAGTGCTGGGGCAGTTTGGGACAACAGGGCCAAAATGTCACTTTCACAGTCCCAAAGTGCCGTTTTCACAGTAAAAAAAAAAAGATTCATTTTGCTTAGCTTTGTCTGTAACTTGAAAACTATGTACCGTATGGCCCTATAAACTGTGTTGGGATGAAAGCTAGCCACTTTGAGCAATGTGGGAAGTGCTGGGGCAGTTTGGGACAACAGGGCCAAAATGTCACTTTCACAGTCCCAAAGTGCCATTTTCACAGTAAAAAGGCCTGGTTCACTTTTGCTTAGCTTAGTCTGTAACTTGAAAACTATGTACCGTATGGCCCTATAAACTGTGTTGGGATGAAAGCTAGCCACTTTGAGCAATGTGGGAAGTGCTGGGGCAGTTTGGGACAACAGGGCCAAAATGTCACTTTCACAGTCCCAAAGTGCCATTTTCACAGTAAAAAGGCCTGGTTCACTTTTGCTTAGCTTAGTCTGTAACTTGAAAACTATGTACCGTATGGCCCTATAAACTGTGTTGGGATGAAAGCTAGCCACTTTGAGCATTGTGGCAAGAGCTGGGGCAGTTTGGGACAACAGGGAACGAACAGGGCCAAAATGTCACTTTCACAGTCCCAAAGTGCCATTTTCACAGTAAAAAGGCCTGGTTCACTTTTGCTTAGCTTAGTCTGTAACTTGAAAACTATGTACCGTATGGCCCTATAAACTGTGTTGGGATGAAAGCTAGCCACTTTGAGCAATGTGGGAAGTGCTGGGGCAGTTTGGGACAACAGGGCCAAAATGTCACTTTCACAGTCCCAAAGTGCCATTTTCACAGTAAAAAGGCCTGGTTCACTTTTGCTTAGCTTAGTCTGTAACTTGAAAACTATGTACCGTATGGCCCTATAAACTGTGTTGGGATGAAAGCTAGCCACTTTGAGCAATGTGGGAAGTGCTGGGGCAGTTTGGGACAACAGGGCCAAAATGTCACTTTCACAGTCCCAAAGTGCCATTTTCACAGTAAAAAAAAAACAGATTCATTTTGCTTAGCTTAGTCTGTAACTTGAAAACTATGTACCGTATGGCCCTATAAACTGTGTTGGGATGAAAGCTAGCCACTTTGAGCAATGTGGGAAGTGCTGGGGCAGTTTGGGACAACAGGGCCAAAATGTCACTTTCACAGTCCCAAAGTGCCGTTTTCACAGTAAAAAAAAAAAGATTCATTTTGCTTAGCTTTGTCTGTAACTTGAAAACTATGTACCGTATGGCCCTATAAACTGTGTTGGGATGAAAGCTAGCCACTTTGAGCAATGTGGGAAGTGCTGGGGCAGTTTGGGACAACAGGGCCAAAATGTCACTTTCACAGTCCCAAAGTGCCATTTTCACAGTAAAAAGGCCTGGTTCACTTTTGCTTAGCTTAGTCTGTAACTTGAAAACTATGTACCGTATGGCCCTATAAACTGTGTTGGGATGAAAGCTAGCCACTTTGAGCAATGTGGGAAGTGCTGGGGCAGTTTGGGACAACAGGGCCAAAATGTCACTTTCACAGTCCCAAAGTGCCATTTTCACAGTAAAAAGGCCTGGTTCACTTTTGCTTAGCTTAGTCTGTAACTTGAAAACTATGTACCGTATGGCCCTATAAACTGTGTTGGGATGAAAGCTAGCCACTTTGAGCATTGTGGCAAGAGCTGGGGCAGTTTGGGACAACAGGGAACGAACAGGGCCAAAATGTCACTTTCACAGTCCCAAAGTGCCATTTTCACAGTAAAAAGGCCTGGTTCACTTTTGCTTAGCTTAGTCTGTAACTTGAAAACTATGTACCGTATGGCCCTATAAACTGTGTTGGGATGAAAGCTAGCCACTTTGAGCAATGTGGGAAGTGCTGGGGCAGTTTGGGACAACAGGGCCAAAATGTCACTTTCACAGTCCCAAAGTGCCATTTTCACAGTAAAAAGGCCTGGTTCACTTTTGCTTAGCTTAGTCTGTAACTTGAAAACTATGTACCGTATGGCCCTATAAACTGTGTTGGGATGAAAGCTAGCCACTTTGAGCAATGTGGGAAGTGCTGGGGCAGTTTGGGACAACAGGGCCAAAATGTCACTTTCACAGTCCCAAAGTGCCATTTTCACAGTAAAAAAAAAACAGATTCATTTTGCTTAGCTTAGTCTGTAACTTGAAAACTATGTACCGTATGGCCCTATAAACTGTGTTGGGATGAAAGCTAGCCACTTTGAGCAATGTGGGAAGTGCTGGGGCAGTTTGGGACAACAGGGCCAAAATGTCACTTTCACAGTCCCAAAGTGCCGTTTTCACAGTAAAAAAAAAAAGATTCATTTTGCTTAGCTTTGTCTGTAACTTGAAAACTATGTACCGTATGGCCCTATAAACTGTGTTGGGACGAAAGCTAGCCACTTTGAGCAATGTGGGAAGTGCTGGGGCAGTTTGGGACAACAGGGCCAAAATGTCACTTTCACAGTCCCAAAGTGCCATTTTCACAGTAAAAAGGCCTGGTTCACTTTTGCTTAGCTTAGTCTGTAACTTGAAAACTATGTACCGTATGGCCCTATAAACTGTGTTGGGATGAAAGCTAGCCACTTTGAGCATTGTGGCAAGAGCTGGGGCAGTTTGGGACAACAGGGAACGAACAGGGCCAAAATGTCACTTTCACAGTCCCAAAGTGCCATTTTCACAGTAAAAAGGCCTGGTTCACTTTTGCTTAGCTTAGTCTGTAACTTGAAAACTATGTACCGTATGGCCCTATAAACTGTGTTGGGATGAAAGCTAGCCACTTTGAGCAATGTGGGAAGTGCTGGGGCAGTTTGGGACAACAGGGCCAAAATGTCACTTTCACAGTCCCAAAGTGCCATTTTCACAGTAAAAAGGCCTGGTTCACTTTTGCTTAGCTTAGTCTGTAACTTGAAAACTATGTACCGTATGGCCCTATAAACTGTGTTGGGATGAAAGCTAGCCACTTTGAGCAATGTGGGAAGTGCTGGGGCAGTTTGGGACAACAGGGCCAAAATGTCACTTTCACAGTCCCAAAGTGCCATTTTCACAGTAAAAAAAAAACAGATTCATTTTGCTTAGCTTAGTCTGTAACTTGAAAACTATGTACCGTATGGCCCTATAAACTGTGTTGGGATGAAAGCTAGCCACTTTGAGCAATGTGGGAAGTGCTGGGGCAGTTTGGGACAACAGGGCCAAAATGTCACTTTCACAGTCCCAAAGTGCCGTTTTCACAGTAAAAAAAAAAAGATTCATTTTGCTTAGCTTTGTCTGTAACTTGAAAACTATGTACCGTATGGCCCTATAAACTGTGTTGGGATGAAAGCTAGCCACTTTGAGCAATGTGGGAAGTGCTGGGGCAGTTTGGGACAACAGGGCCAAAATGTCACTTTCACAGTCCCAAAGTGCCATTTTCACAGTAAAAAGGCCTGGTTCACTTTTGCTTAGCTTAGTCTGTAACTTGAAAACTATGTACCGTATGGCCCTATAAACTGTGTTGGGATGAAAGCTAGCCACTTTGAGCAATGTGGGAAGTGCTGGGGCAGTTTGGGACAACAGGGCCAAAATGTCACTTTCACAGTCCCAAAGTGCCATTTTCACAGTAAAAAGGCCTGGTTCACTTTTGCTTAGCTTAGTCTGTAACTTGAAAACTATGTACCGTATGGCCCTATAAACTGTGTTGGGATGAAAGCTAGCCACTTTGAGCATTGTGGCAAGAGCTGGGGCAGTTTGGGACAACAGGGAACGAACAGGGCCAAAATGTCACTTTCACAGTCCCAAAGTGCCATTTTCACAGTAAAAAGGCCTGGTTCACTTTTGCTTAGCTTAGTCTGTAACTTGAAAACTATGTACCGTATGGCCCTATAAACTGTGTTGGGATGAAAGCTAGCCACTTTGAGCAATGTGGGAAGTGCTGGGGCAGTTTGGGACAACAGGGCCAAAATGTCACTTTCACAGTCCCAAAGTGCCATTTTCACAGTAAAAAGGCCTGGTTCACTTTTGCTTAGCTTAGTCTGTAACTTGAAAACTATGTACCGTATGGCCCTATAAACTGTGTTGGGATGAAAGCTAGCCACTTTGAGCAATGTGGGAAGTGCTGGGGCAGTTTGGGACAACAGGGCCAAAATGTCACTTTCACAGTCCCAAAGTGCCATTTTCACAGTAAAAAGGCCTGGTTCACTTTTGCTTAGCTTAGTCTGTAACTTGAAAACTATGTACCGTATGGCCCTATAAACTGTGTTGGGATGAAAGCTAGCCACTTTGAGCAATGTGGGAAGTGCTGGGGCAGTTTGGGACAACAGGGCCAAAATGTCACTTTCACAGTCCCAAAGTGCCATTTTCACAGTAAAAAGGCCTGGTTCACTTTTGCTTAGCTTAGTCTGTAACTTGAAAACTATGTACCGTATGGCCCTATAAACTGTGTTGGGATGAAAGCTAGCCACTTTGAGCAATGTGGGAAGTGCTGGGGCAGTTTGGGACAACAGGGCCAAAATGTCACTTTCACAGTCCCAAAGTGCCGTTTTCACAGTAAAAAAAAAAAGATTCATTTTGCTTAGCTTAGTCTGTAACTTGAAAACTATGTACCGTATGGCCCTATAAACTGTGTTGGGATGAAAGCTAGCCACTTTGAGCAATGTGGGAAGTGCTGGGGCAGTTTGGGACAACAGGGCCAAAATGTCACTTTCACAGTCCCAAAGTGCCATTTTCACAGTAAAAAGGCCTGGTTCACTTTTGCTTAGCTTAGTCTGTAACTTGAAAACTATGTACCGTATGGCCCTATAAACTGTGTTGGGATGAAAGCTAGCCACTTTGAGCAATGTGGGAAGTGCTGGGGCAGTTTGGGACAACAGGGCCAAAATGTCACTTTCACAGTCCCAAAGTGCCATTTTCACAGTAAAAAGGCCTGGTTCACTTTTGCTTAGCTTAGTCTGTAACTTGAAAACTATGTACCGTATGGCCCTATAAACTGTGTTGGGATGAAAGCTAGCCACTTTGAGCAGTGTGGGAAGTGCTGGGGCAGTTTGGGACAACAGGGCCAAAATGTCACTTTCACAGTCCCAAAGTGCCATTTTCACAGTAAAAAGGCCTGGTTCACTTTTGCTTAGCTTAGTCTGTAACTTGAAAACTATGTACCGTATGGCCCTATAAACTGTGTTGGGATGAAAGCTAGCCACTTTGAGCATTGTGGCAAGAGCTGGGGCAGTTTGGGACAACAGGGAACGAACAGGGCCAAAATGTCACTTTCACAGTCCCAAAGTGCCATTTTCACAGTAAAAAGGCCTGGTTCACTTTTGCTTAGCTTAGTCTGTAACTTGAAAACTATGTACCGTATGGCCCTATAAACTGTGTTGGGATGAAAGCTAGCCACTTTGAGCAATGTGGGAAGTGCTGGGGCAGTTTGGGACAACAGGGCCAAAATGTCACTTTCACAGTCCCAAAGTGCCATTTTCACAGTAAAAAGGCCTGGTTCACTTTTGCTTAGCTTAGTCTGTAACTTGAAAACTATGTACCGTATGGCCCTATAAACTGTGTTGGGATGAAAGCTAGCCACTTTGAGCAATGTGGGAAGTGCTGGGGCAGTTTGGGACAACAGGGCCAAAATGTCACTTTCACAGTCCCAAAGTGCCATTTTCACAGTAAAAAGGCCTGGTTCACTTTTGCTTAGCTTAGTCTGTAACTTGAAAACTATGTACCGTATGGCCCTATAAACTGTGTTGGGATGAAAGCTAGCCACTTTGAGCAATGTGGGAAGTGCTGGGGCAGTTTGGGACAACAGGGCCAAAATGTCACTTTCACAGTCCCAAAGTGCCGTTTTCACAGTAAAAAAAAAAAGATTCATTTTGCTTAGCTTAGTCTGTAACTTGAAAACTATGTACCGTATGGCCCTATAAACTGTGTTGGGATGAAAGCTAGCCACTTTGAGCAATGTGGGAAGTGCTGGGGCAGTTTGGGACAACAGGGCCAAAATGTCACTTTCACAGTCCCAAAGTGCCATTTTCACAGTAAAAAGGCCTGGTTCACTTTTGCTTAGCTTAGTCTGTAACTTGAAAACTATGTACCGTATGGCCCTATAAACTGTGTTGGGATGAAAGCTAGCCACTTTGAGCAATGTGGGAAGTGCTGGGGCAGTTTGGGACAACAGGGCCAAAATGTCACTTTCACAGTCCCAAAGTGCCATTTTCACAGTAAAAAGGCCTGGTTCACTTTTGCTTAGCTTAGTCTGTAACTTGAAAACTATGTACCGTATGGCCCTATAAACTGTGTTGGGATGAAAGCTAGCCACTTTGAGCAATGTGGGAAGTGCTGGGGCAGTTTGGGACAACAGGGCCAAAATGTCACTTTCACAGTCCCAAAGTGCCATTTTCACAGTAAAAAAAAAACAGATTCATTTTGCTTAGCTTAGTCTGTAACTTGAAAACTATGTACCGTATGGCCCTATAAACTGTGTTGGGATGAAAGCTAGCCACTTTGAGCAATGTGGGAAGTGCTGGGGCAGTTTGGGACAACAGGGCCAAAATGTCACTTTCACAGTCCCAAAGTGCCATTTTCACAGTAAAAAGGCCTGGTTCACTTTTGCTTAGCTTAGTCTGTAACTTGAAAACTATGTACCGTATGGCCCTATAAACTGTGTTGGGATGAAAGCTAGCCACTTTGAGCATTGTGGCAAGAGCTGGGGCAGTTTGGGACAACAGGGCCAAAATGTCACTTTCACAGTCCCAAAGTGCCATTTTCACAGTAAAAAAAAACAGATTCATTTTGCTTAGCTTAGTCTGTAACTTGAAAACTATGTACCGTATGGCCCTATAAACTGTGTTGGGATGAAAGCTAGCCACTTTGAGCAATGTGGGAAGTGCTGGGGCAGTTTGGGACAACAGGGCCAAAATGTCACTTTCACAGTCCCAAAGTGCCGTTTTCACAGTAAAAAAAAAAAGATTCATTTTGCTTAGCTTTGTCTGTAACTTGAAAACTATGTACCGTATGGCCCTATAAACTGTGTTGGGATGAAAGCTAGCCACTTTGAGCAATGTGGGAAGTGCTGGGGCAGTTTGGGACAACAGGGCCAAAATGTCACTTTCACAGTCCCAAAGTGCCATTTTCACAGTAAAAAGGCCTGGTTCACTTTTGCTTAGCTTAGTCTGTAACTTGAAAACTTTGTACCGTATGGCCCTATAAACTGTGTTGGGATGAAAGCTAGCCACTTTGAGCAATGTGGGAAGTGCTGGGGCAGTTTGGGACAACAGGGCCAAAATGTCACTTTCACAGTCCCAAAGTGCCATTTTCACAGTAAAAAGGCCTGGTTCACTTTTGCTTAGCTTAGTCTGTAACTTGAAAACTATGTACCGTATGGCCCTATAAACTGTGTTGGGATGAAAGCTAGCCACTTTGAGCATTGTGGCAAGAGCTGGGGCAGTTTGGGACAACAGGGAACGAACAGGGCCAAAATGTCACTTTCACAGTCCCAAAGTGCCATTTTCACAGTAAAAAGGCCTGGTTCACTTTTGCTTAGCTTAGTCTGTAACTTGAAAACTATGTACCGTATGGCCCTATAAACTGTGTTGGGATGAAAGCTAGCCACTTTGAGCAATGTGGGAAGTGCTGGGGCAGTTTGGGACAACAGGGCCAAAATGTCACTTTCACAGTCCCAAAGTGCCATTTTCACAGTAAAAAGGCCTGGTTCACTTTTGCTTAGCTTAGTCTGTAACTTGAAAACTATGTACCGTATGGCCCTATAAACTGTGTTGGGATGAAAGCTAGCCACTTTGAGCAATGTGGGAAGTGCTGGGGCAGTTTGGGACAACAGGGCCAAAATGTCACTTTCACAGTCCCAAAGTGCCATTTTCACAGTAAAAAAAACAGATTCATTTTGCTTAGCTTAGTCTGTAACTTGAAAACTATGTACCGTATGGCCCTATAAACTGTGTTGGGATGAAAGCTAGCCACTTTGAGCAATGTGGGAAGTGCTGGGGCAGTTTGGGACAACAGGGCCAAAATGTCACTTTCACAGTCCCAAAGTGCCGTTTTCACAGTAAAAAAAAAAAGATTCATTTTGCTTAGCTTTGTCTGTAACTTGAAAACTATGTACCGTATGGCCCTATAAACTGTGTTGGGATGAAAGCTAGCCACTTTGAGCAATGTGGGAAGTGCTGGGGCAGTTTGGGACAACAGGGCCAAAATGTCACTTTCACAGTCCCAAAGTGCCATTTTCACAGTAAAAAGGCCTGGTTCACTTTTGCTTAGCTTAGTCTGTAACTTGAAAACTATGTACCGTATGGCCCTATAAACTGTGTTGGGATGAAAGCTAGCCACTTTGAGCAATGTGGGAAGTGCTGGGGCAGTTTGGGACAACAGGGCCAAAATGTCACTTTCACAGTCCCAAAGTGCCATTTTCACAGTAAAAAGGCCTGGTTCACTTTTGCTTAGCTTAGTCTGTAACTTGAAAACTATGTACCGTATGGCCCTATAAACTGTGTTGGGATGAAAGCTAGCCACTTTGAGCATTGTGGCAAGAGCTGGGGCAGTTTGGGACAACAGGGAACGAACAGGGCCAAAATGTCACTTTCACAGTCCCAAAGTGCCATTTTCACAGTAAAAAGGCCTGGTTCACTTTTGCTTAGCTTAGTCTGTAACTTGAAAACTATGTACCGTATGGCCCTATAAACTGTGTTGGGATGAAAGCTAGCCACTTTGAGCAATGTGGGAAGTGCTGGGGCAGTTTGGGACAACAGGGCCAAAATGTCACTTTCACAGTCCCAAAGTGCCATTTTCACAGTAAAAAGGCCTGGTTCACTTTTGCTTAGCTTAGTCTGTAACTTGAAAACTATGTACCGTATGGCCCTATAAACTGTGTTGGGATGAAAGCTAGCCACTTTGAGCAATGTGGGAAGTGCTGGGGCAGTTTGGGACAACAGGGCCAAAATGTCACTTTCACAGTCCCAAAGTGCCATTTTCACAGTAAAAAGGCCTGGTTCACTTTTGCTTAGCTTAGTCTGTAACTTGAAAACTATGTACCGTATGGCCCTATAAACTGTGTTGGGATGAAAGCTAGCCACTTTGAGCAATGTGGGAAGTGCTGGGGCAGTTTGGGACAACAGGGCCAAAATGTCACTTTCACAGTCCCAAAGTGCCATTTTCACAGTAAAAAGGCCTGGTTCACTTTTGCTTAGCTTAGTCTGTAACTTGAAAACTATGTACCGTATGGCCCTATAAACTGTGTTGGGATGAAAGCTAGCCACTTTGAGCAATGTGGGAAGTGCTGGGGCAGTTTGGGACAACAGGGCCAAAATGTCACTTTCACAGTCCCAAAGTGCCATTTTCACAGTAAAAAGGCCTGGTTCACTTTTGCTTAGCTTAGTCTGTAACTTGAAAACTATGTACCGTATGGCCCTATAAACTGTGTTGGGATGAAAGCTAGCCACTTTGAGCAATGTGGGAAGTGCTGGGGCAGTTTGGGACAACAGGGCCAAAATGTCACTTTCACAGTCCCAAAGTGCCGTTTTCACAGTAAAAAAAAAAGATTCATTTTGCTTAGCTTAGTCTGTAACTTGAAAACTATGTACCGTATGGCCCTATAAACTGTGTTGGGATGAAAGCTAGCCACTTTGAGCAATGTGGGAAGTGCTGGGGCAGTTTGGGACAACAGGGCCAAAATGTCACTTTCACAGTCCCAAAGTGCCATTTTCACAGTAAAAAGGCCTGGTTCACTTTTGCTTAGCTTAGTCTGTAACTTGAAAACTATGTACCGTATGGCCCTATAAACTGTGTTGGGATGAAAGCTAGCCACTTTGAGCAATGTGGGAAGTGCTGGGGCAGTTTGGGACAACAGGGCCAAAATGTCACTTTCACAGTCCCAAAGTGCCATTTTCACAGTAAAAAGGCCTGGTTCACTTTTGCTTAGCTTAGTCTGTAACTTGAAAACTATGTACCGTATGGCCCTATAAACTGTGTTGGGATGAAAGCTAGCCACTTTGAGCAGTGTGGGAAGTGCTGGGGCAGTTTGGGACAACAGGGCCAAAATGTCACTTTCACAGTCCCAAAGTGCCATTTTCACAGTAAAAAGGCCTGGTTCACTTTTGCTTAGCTTAGTCTGTAACTTGAAAACTATGTACCGTATGGCCCTATAAACTGTGTTGGGATGAAAGCTAGCCACTTTGAGCATTGTGGCAAGAGCTGGGGCAGTTTGGGACAACAGGGAACGAACAGGGCCAAAATGTCACTTTCACAGTCCCAAAGTGCCATTTTCACAGTAAAAAGGCCTGGTTCACTTTTGCTTAGCTTAGTCTGTAACTTGAAAACTATGTACCGTATGGCCCTATAAACTGTGTTGGGATGAAAGCTAGCCACTTTGAGCAATGTGGGAAGTGCTGGGGCAGTTTGGGACAACAGGGCCAAAATGTCACTTTCACAGTCCCAAAGTGCCATTTTCACAGTAAAAAGGCCTGGTTCACTTTTGCTTAGCTTAGTCTGTAACTTGAAAACTATGTACCGTATGGCCCTATAAACTGTGTTGGGATGAAAGCTAGCCACTTTGAGCAATGTGGGAAGTGCTGGGGCAGTTTGGGACAACAGGGCCAAAATGTCACTTTCACAGTCCCAAAGTGCCATTTTCACAGTAAAAAGGCCTGGTTCACTTTTGCTTAGCTTAGTCTGTAACTTGAAAACTATGTACCGTATGGCCCTATAAACTGTGTTGGGATGAAAGCTAGCCACTTTGAGCAATGTGGGAAGTGCTGGGGCAGTTTGGGACAACAGGGCCAAAATGTCACTTTCACAGTCCCAAAGTGCCATTTTCACAGTAAAAAGGCCTGGTTCACTTTTGCTTAGCTTAGTCTGTAACTTGAAAACTATGTACCGTATGGCCCTATAAACTGTGTTGGGATGAAAGCTAGCCACTTTGAGCAATGTGGGAAGTGCTGGGGCAGTTTGGGACAACAGGGCCAAAATGTCACTTTCACAGTCCCAAAGTGCCATTTTCACAGTAAAAAGGCCTGGTTCACTTTTGCTTAGCTTAGTCTGTAACTTGAAAACTATGTACCGTATGGCCCTATAAACTGTGTTGGGATGAAAGCTAGCCACTTTGAGCAATGTGGGAAGTGCTGGGGCAGTTTGGGACAACAGGGCCAAAATGTCACTTTCACAGTCCCAAGT